>NC_139697.1:79293594-79493594 GCF_964188405.1 Protomyctophum parallelum | reverse complement strand
TTATTTTAAAGATATTCATCCTCCTCCATCCATTATGTGTCAGGATGAAAATGACTTTAATGTCACTAATGACTTGAGTAATGACGAGCCATTAAAGTTATGTCGGGCATCATTTTGAGGTTAAAGATACAGAGGTACTGTGTCCAGTGTAGATAAATGATGTGCGTATACTACAGTGTTCTATACTCTGTAGTTCCAAGGCACACCTCAAACAGGGTGGGAAAAGTACAAACATATTTTACCTAAGTAAAAGTATCAATACTGCAATGTAGAAATACGCTTTTACAAAGTAAAAGTCCAGAATTCAATATTTACTTGAGTGAAAGTACAGTATAGTATTGGAAAAAGTACCAACATTAAAAGTAATCATTGTGCAGAAGTTCAAAAATAATCTTTCAAAAATAGCCAATCTACAAGCTCGCAATGCGTCCCAGCCTGTAGATCTGCTGTTTTCTTGTAGATCTGCTTATACTAGATCTAAAGTTTTCATAATAATTGTAGTGGCGTAAAAGTATAATGTTTTCCTCTGCGATGTACTGGGGTAGAAGTAAATATATTGACATTTGTAAATGCAGAAGAAAGGGAAAAAAAAGACCTCAATTGTACTTGGTTACTTTCCACCATTGCCTGTATGTCAGTCATCCTCTCATCTGTCCTCTCTGAATCAGTTGTCCGCAGCCTCTAGTCTCTCCAGTCACACTCCTCTCAGAGAACCAGGGAAGGACCCCTTTGCACAGCTCTCTCTCCAGAATTTCTTATAGAGCCATCTTTTAGGTACAGCTTGTTCTCTGCGCTTGTTTTGAGTGTTGACGTCCATCAGCAGACAGCATGTCAATGTAGTTTGTTACTCATTAACTGCCGTGAGTTTGCACTGACTGTCATATGATGGCTGATTTAGTTGTGCTAATAACACTGTCCAGCCACACGAGACCATTCCATTTATGTTCTGTAGCTAGCTACACAAAACCCTCTTGTAATTTATCTCTGAGACTTCACTGTACAAATGAAACCAAATGGACTTTTACTGGTCCGTAACTCTAAGAATGTAGAATATTCCACTCGGACAAGCTTTCGTATCTTTTCTCTCGGGTAGGGCTTTACGGTATTTGCCTTCTTGGGAGCGACCCATGGAATTGTGTTTGGACCACCCATTTTCTTGTGTCTGTCTTCAGGCTTGACCAGCATGGTGTGATCTGATCTGACATCTACTAGCTCATGTGTTAAAGGTTATGTTTTAATATAGATTATTTTGCAGATTGCAATACCTTCCAACTCACAGATGTGTGAAAATGAGTGATGCATTTTTATTTTTATTCTTTTTGTAATGTTTGATGTGACAGGGTTGTTTTTGTTTTTTTGGACAAATGTACCTGTAAAGACTGATATGGGACTGGTGGCCATATTTGTGAGTCAGGATTTGTCACTTTGCCACTTCCAACAACAACCTGACCTTTGTGTTTGTCATTATCTTTCCAGATGCAGTTTATGTAACCTGAAAGCAGGAGTCTTTAGCCTCCTGAAAAGAAATTACCACAAAGTAAAGAAAACAAACGAAAAAAACAAAACGCAAGCAAACATCCAGTTTGCGGTTTCTGAACTCCCCTCTCTCTGAGAACCGCGGGACTCGGCGGAATGAAATGGCCAGACGGGGGAAGGGGCCGAGCCATCTCCGAAAGGCATCAAAGTGGACATTGTGCCCATCCAAGTCACGTCTTCTCTAAGAGAAGAGTGCACGCTGCCATTCAAAGACCATCTGGACAGGGATCACTCTGCCCCTACTGTACCACGGATAAAGAGAGAGACAAAACACCCCAAAGGGAGACATTTTTACTTGTATGTATCTGGAAGAATTTGTCAGGTTGCTGTCCCACATACACACGGCTTGATATATTTTTTCCCCTCCTCTAGGTGAGGGAGAGGGGATGACTTGATTTTGCCGACCATGATTACCTGATTAAACCAGACTGAAATTAGGACAAAAGGCAAACTCCTGTTTATACCATCATTTGTTTTTCTTTTCTTTTTCTTTTTTTTTATGTATTCGTTTGCAGTAGACATTCCTTGTGTATTGTTTGTATTTATTTATGATTACCCACAGAGAGAATGACAAAAAAGGAAAGGTAACTAGTGATATTGAACTATCCCCTGTGGGAGGTCTTCAGGTTTATTACATACGTATGATTGATTGTAGAATTGGGTTTTGAGAGTGACTGAGAGTTAAAAAAAAGAATAAGTTAATATAAAATGAAATTATATGAAATGTTTTGCTGTTGGGGGCACTAAGTATTCCCATTACTTGCATGATGCCTGGTACAGTTCTTTGTGACACAATTTGTCACATTGAAAGTGTATAATGGACATGATGAGATTTGTTGACTCGACGTCAATTCTGAGTTAAATTTGGCGAGGGAAGACTGTCACTTCAGCAAAAGTACTACATTTTGTGATTGAGGCAGCATTGCATTGGAAAGGAATCTGCATTTCAGCTATTCTACGCTTTTGGCATGCCATTTACTCTTACATTTAACAGTTCTACTGGCTACCCTTTTTACCAACCTGAGTGAGAGTCCCTTTCATGCCTGGGTCATATTTCCAACAGGCAAGCACTGGGGCATTTTTGCACAATGGGGTGGTGAGACATCATAAAGCAGTAGGTGTAAGTGGGGTCAAACCCTATCCATATCAAGCTGGTCGGGGAGCGTCCTTTTGTCAACAGCAGAGAGGTGCGGTTGTGCAGGAGAATGGAGCACTGTTGATCGGTGCTTTGTGTACATAAAAGTGATCCTGTCAACCGGGGCTGTGGATGGGATGCCGGTGTGAAAGATGGCATGAACATGAAAGGGGCTCTCTTTAATCATCAATTGAGCATATTTTCTGCATTGTCCCTACAGATTATATTTTTCTTTTTTGATTTTCCAATAAAGTGCAAGCTTCCACAATTGTTGTACTGCGTCTTATTCCCTGACACCATTCTATACCGGTATCAGTATTTTTTTTTCACTGGTCTCCGAATTTATAAACTGCTATACAATCCAGGCTAAAGCTACAATTGTGCTTTTAATCCGAACCTATAGTAGATGTTAAACTCTGAACTTCTTTAACGTTTGGGGGATGACACTTTAATTCTCTTTTATTACTGCATTGGTGAAGGCAACGGGACACGAGTGACATAAATAAACAAAGAAAATCCATACATTTCTTATTGATACTGATGTATAAATGGAATAAAACTTGACATAGGCCTATTTGGGGTCCAAGGAAGCCCCAACATCCACAGATGGGTGGTTTGTAGCAGGACTGGTCCAGAGCGCACAGGTGCAGCTCATCCAAACAGAGCGCCTCATAAGCGTTACATCCTGCTTGGCAAGTAATCTGTTCCACGAACAAGTAGGCTCTTTGTTACATTGCCACTTCCCCTTAGTTTGGATGCAATTGGAGAAAGGCACATAAATGTGACTACGTTGACTTACACAATTAATTGACAAGTTAGTCAAAGCTTCCTTCCTTTTCATAGCAGTCTTAAGATGGTGAGCTTCATTTGAATTATCTAAATGTAACCCATGTCTGCTAGATGGCACAAGTAGACCTAGTATGGCACATTGGTTTTGGATTCAAAGGTGAGTGAGACAGTGACCAACTTTAGTTCAATCTTTGTGGGAATTTGGGTCATTGTTGTGGACGATTCGCTCATTTTACAGGAAACCTGGAATTTGATAAGTAATGGCTGAATAAAATAAATCATGCTGTGTGCCATTTGTGTCACTGCCTGCTGCAGGAAGGAATGATTGCCATCTAAGGGCAATGGGAGAAGATACTAGTCCTCATCCATCAAAGCGTCCAGAGTTTTGATTGATTGAATACTTATTTAGTCAGAAATGTAAACGGCAAGAAGAGGTGCACATATTAAGGCTAAAAGGATAACACAAAAACATCCTGGGGACTTGTTTCATTGTGGTATTCAATTCAAGATAGCATAATTGCCTGTTAAATTGCTTTCCCATTGAGGATGACAAAACAAAAACATCATATCCATAATAAATCAAGCTCAAGTTTAAAATTGGATTTATGAATGTTTTAAAATCTCCATTAATGTCGTGTGTGTGTGTGTGTGTGTGTGTGTGTGTGTGTGTGTGTGTGTGTGTGTGTGTGTGTGTGTGTGTGTGTGTGTGTGTGTGTGTGTGTGTGTGTGTGTGTGTGTGTGTGTGTGTGTGTGTGTGTGTTTGTGTGTGTGTGTGTGTGTGTGTGTGTGTGTGTGTCATACATTAGAAATAAATCTCTTCTGATTCTGATTACAAAGCTTCAAAACAGTTAGGGCTTGCAAAGGTGGATCAGAACACTGCTTTCATTTCAAAACTATTCAGGAAATAAGTTCATACACTTCATACAAAGCAGGGAATGGCAGTAGATGGACTCATAATTTCTCAAGCTCTTGCACCATCTTGTGGCCTGAAATGGTCCCTACATGAAATGGTCCTTACCTCATTGATTGATTGATTGAAATATTTATTAACAATTTGTAGAATTTACAGTACATTTTAAGCACAAACTCAATACAAAGACTGTCAACTGTGAGTGGACGACCCAATTAAGCATTACACTTGTTTACAACAGGGTCCACATTGTTCAATTCATCAAAACATTTAAAGACATACAAACATTTAGAGACATACAAATAGACATTTCTATGTAGCTAAAGAACAGAACAGGAATTCTCACGAGTCAATGTAATGTAAAAGGCTTTATTGTTTCCCTCTGGAAAAAAGATGTGGGGGGGAAATAGCTGACCTGATGTTATGCCACTGATCGAGAGGCTTCTCTTGAATTACTGAGTCATCTGGACCAAGTTCAGCCTGGGTGACAAGACATTCCTCTGGGTGTGTGCATGGTACAAAAACCACATCATCAGGCCTTCTGTTCATACCATATAGGCCTACACTTAATTTAAAAGTCAGAAATTTCAGTGATATTAAAGTGTTATGTGATGATGTCCTTTTACATTTCTGAGCAGTACATTTTGAAAAAAAAAAAAAAAAGAATGGTTCAGATGTCTGTCACCCGGCCCCTCCCCCGCCCAAGATGCAAATTCAGATCTGGCCTAGGCCCTAGGCCCATATGGACCCAAGCTGCACAATAGCACAAGTAACATTGAAAGAAATGTTTAGAAAGAACCTAATCAATCCCCAGAGAAGAAAGCTGAGTTAATTGAATATGTTCAGAACTCCATATGTCTCTATCCAATATGAGGTTCATTCAGAAGTCCATGCAGGTAAGATATGCATCAGTATCCGTGAGTCCATATAATAAGATCACTACAGTGAGGCATTTCCATTATCATTGCGGATAATGCGGAACATATTCAATAGGCCTAATTATCATCAAGCCAAACTAGACTAGTGAAGCAGCAAGCCCTTCTCCTTCCAGTGACCTACCTGCTGGCTGCTGGGTCAGATCCATATAGCCTACGTGCTTAGTTCCTTGATGTGATATACTACTCCTTTTTCAGATCAGCTCAAGCCATCATGGTAATAGCCATAGAATATAGGCTATATGCATGGCTCTGCATTGGTACAATATAATTCGTACTGGTACACACAAACACGTGGTAAGGGGGAGACCCTATACCTTTATGTGTTTGTGTGTAGCTATCACACTTTTGTGATGATTTGATTGGCTCAAATGGCTGAGCACGGAATGCAGGATGTATGATGTATGTCAATGATATGAGCGCCCCTCCTTCACACGAGTGTGATGTTTTGAGAATTAAGCGCCAGTAGTCTACATCATATGGCACTTGGCAGCCAAGTCTATGGATTTTTATTGTTTGTTTAGACTTAGAGCACTGTAAAAAAAACATTGTGGCAGTCAAGGCTATGGACTTTTTAATGTTTGTTTAGTCTAGAGCACTTTAAACAAAGTAGCCTAGGCCTATACAGCCCATATGGACTCTTTCTTGAATGTGAAGAGAACACTAAACAACTACCCAAAGTACCAAACTGAAACTACAAATTGGTCCATAGGCCTATGCATGAGTTTAATAGAATAGAAGTTCACACGCTGAACATAAAAGTAGCATGTTTGTAGGCCTAGAAGTTCTCTAGTCCATAAACACTAAAAGTGAGCTTGTTGTGACGCGAGATTTAGTATAGGCCTACACTATGTAGATCGGCACCGCCGTAGGATGAATTATAAATCTCCTGAGACGTCACACGTAGCCTGCTGCTCTAGTCTCGCCCCCTGACTTTAAGAGGACTTGTCTTTTACATACGATACAGAGTTAGCCTGTCCATGTGAACACTTCACTGACCACGGATCAGGGGGTCCAGGTGAGTCAAGTTTCTCATTAAGATGAATTAAAAGTGTGCTGCTGTAGGCCCAGTAGATTAATGTATCGTATGTGTCGTTGTAGATCGAGTTTGTGTGCGTTGGTTTTAATATTTAACATTGAAAAGTACACAATTGTAATTGGCAGGCAGTGCAGCGGTACGATTTGGATAATGGTAATTATTAACATATTAAAAAAGAGAAAGGAAAAAAAAGCAATTTTTTATGTCTAGATTTAATTTTTTATTTTGCAAGCCAATTTTTTCCTGTGGAGTTAAGTTGGCCGATATGAGCTGTCAGGTTCTGTGCTTTCTTTGTTGTCAGTTATCTAGGGAATGTGTGTGCGATTTGCGAACTCTCTTTATATGACTTGTTAATTGTTTCACATTGAGTAAACGAATTTTGTAGCACCTGGGCACCAATCTGAGAATCCCATCGGCAAATAACGGGAAAACAGCGACGTGAGTGAGTCAACACTGTCTTGAGTCTTGAGAGACTACCTGAGAACAAGCCGTGACCAACCTTCAGCAGTGAATCATTTTTTTATGAACTTTTCACACTGAATCACTGATGTCTCATAATTTGAAAACTACCCTGCCTGGTCACGCCCACTTCTCTAATCTAGGTTTACTCTTTTCAACAAATGTTTCAAAGTTAATCAGAACAACAGTGCTTGGGAGCGTGTTGGACTGCACTGCATGCGGCTCATTTTTTGTTGTGTAGCCTAATTGAGAGCAGTGAGTTTCTCAGTTAGTCAGTCAGTCAGTGTCTAAGCAATCTACAGCGACTTTCATTACACTTTCAGAACTGTAATGAGTCTGTGACTGTCATCCCAAAAATAATGAGGAGGATCTGGTTTGGGTGCAGTAATATTAAGGTTAAAGTTGTCTTTGTCTATTTGTCAACACGAAACATCTTTATGTACAGTATGTAAAATGATTTACAATTATATATTTTATGCAGTTATTGCGACCGCACGTCGCATTTACTATGAAATCGTACATTTCCCGTCAGCCGTCAGTCACTCAATGTCCCCAATCCCCATACATGGCAATGAAATCGTTCATTTCCCCAAGACATGCTCCTTATATGGCCAGTACAGAATTCATTCCATATTGATCTGACCCCCCCATTGCCAAAGCGCCAGTGCTCGCCCAGCAGTCTGCTGTCAACAAAGCGACCTCCCCCCAAAGGGCGAGGTCACTTCTCGCCAGTGGTGTCATGGTGATTATTTTTACTGGTACCACGGAACGTCACACGTACGCACACGCACGCATGTGGATGTGCGCATCGCATCGTGGCATGCACACAGAACAGCTGCATAGCCTAAACCTAATGTTAAATAGTGTATCCGTTTTAGACACACATACAAAACACAAAAGTAGACTTAATGGTCAGACAAACATCTTTACTGCACACTAGCGAAACCAAAAAGTTTGCTTTGGACAAATTAATCTGTAACTGTTCTTTGATGGAGTAGAACACCACACAGCAGCAGTAGCCTACTGGAGCCATAGCAGTCCACACTGCTGTAAGTCAAGTGTGCATGCTTACCGTATAGGCAGGGTTGAGAAGTAACGGATTACATGTAATACGTTACTGTAATCAGAGTAAAAAAAAAACGTAACTGTAACGTCTTAGAGTAACTGTAATCTGGATTACAGTAACGGGGGTGTTGTAACGGGGGTTACATGAGGATTACATTCTCCCCTTCCCCTCATTAATTTTACGAACAAGTTATAAATTATTACACCAAACGGAATGGATTGGAGTTGAGCGCAGCGCGCACCTCTCTGACTCTGTGTAAAATCCTCACAGTGGAGGCTGCTGCTGCATCAGGGTGGTGTTGCTAATTTGCGAGAAAAATAAGCAACCAGGTCTATGAAAACAAGCCCAAAAGAAGCGACTATAAAAGGCCACACGAGCACTTCAAAGCTATATATATCGTCCATTAAACAATGTGCATATTTATATATGTTGGCTATTTTAAAATAGACGATCTACAAGCTCACAACCGTTCTACAATTATTTAAAGCAACTTCAGAAAAATAAGCCCAATGTGGCTTATAATAATCAGACCAGGCAACACTGCAGAGATACTATAGGAGAGCATATATGATATATTGGATTGGGGATAAATAATGGGTAGCGCAGTCTTCTCTTTTAGGTCAAATACAATGAGGCTTTTTATTTAAAGAGTAGGGGTATAAATATAATTGTATAGGGCTGAGTTCTTTGTAGACTATATAAATGAGTCTACTGTCTACTCAATGTTTTAAACTCATGCCATGTCCATCTAAATGAGTGTCAGCCAGGAATGTCAAAAATAGTTTTTATTTGCCACTTTGACCACACATGGATGGAGTTGTTGGTTGTCAAAGTTGTTGGTTGTCAAAGTTGTTGGTTGTTGTCAATCAAACAATCAAAATGGTTCTGTAGGTCAAGATGGATTTTTCTTATGATCTGTTATAAGTTGACACAATGACTCTACAGTAATGTAAGTGTTCAGAGAGGTCAAATTCTTAACAATTAAATGACCTTAACCATATTTCAGTTGTCCTTATCTTAATTTCATAGGCTCAACATTCTTGTCTATCAATGGTAAAACTTGTATTATCTAATTAAATTGAATTTTACTTCAAAGTAATCCAAAAGTAACTGAAAGTAACTTGTAGTTACTTTTTAAATGGAGTAATCGGGATTACGTTACTGACTACATTTTTTAGCAAGTAACTTGTAACTGTAGGGGATTCCTTTTTAAAAGTAACCCTCCCAACCCTGCGTATAGGCTAGGGCTGGGGCGGTATGGGATTTTTATTACCGCGGTTATTGCCGGCCCCCATACCGCCGGTATGGCGGTTATTACCGCCATTTTTTTGGGGGGGGGGGGATAATAAGAGGGCTAATAAAAGTTACAGGTATGGTGTGTGCGATATTAATTGTGAGATTACCATAATGACGGTAATCATTAAAGGACCACTTTTGAACCTATCTTCATATAATAGGTCCTCACTAATAGTCATGATAAAATGTTTCTTTCTACTCGGTCTGTGTCACATAGGAGGCCTAATCTAATTGAATATCCCTGCCATAAAGCATTACACTTGTTTACAAGAGGGTCCACCATTTTCAATTCATCATATCATTTTGTACACTATGCACTTCTATAAAGCCAAAAACAGGAAATCATCATAAAGGAGGTAAAAAGGGGGAAAACGTATACAGTGAGGGGGGAAAGGGGTGGGTGGAGTCAAGGGATTTACATCTTAATGACAGTTGGAAGGGCGTTCCACATTTTTGTGGCATAGGAGTGAAATGAATTTAGGTGGACCCTCTTGTAAACAAGTGTCCACTCACAGTTAACAGTCTTTGTATTAATTTGAGTTGTGCTTGAAATGTAGTGTAATTCTGCAAACTGTTAATAAATATTTTAATCAATCAATTAATCAATCAATCAATCCTTGTTTGTGCCGAATCTGGGTTGCACATGGTTTTTTGAACTCCCTCTGGTGTTGTTGTGTTGCTGGCATGATTAGACTGACTGAGCGTCACTGTTTATTATGATACACTTTTCATTTCATTAAAAAAAAAAAATCATTTCATTAAAAAAAAAAAAAAAAAAAAACGCGGTAATGAACCCGATACCGCGGTATGCGTTACATACCGGCGGTATGGCGGTATTGCGGTTATTGCACAAACTAGGCTACAGTCACCGCTCAGGTATATACATTTAAAGTAGTCATTTGAATTCGGCACGGTACTTGACACTGTGAAAATAGGGGGAGGTGGGCGCCAGTAAACCTAGACCTCATGGTGCGTTTTGGTGGTGACTTCTCTTGAATCTAGGGGGACCCGTCGCGTTCTAGCGTGCACGGCACTGCACGCACGTGCACCGTTCCGTTCCGTCCCTGTGCGTGCACGTCAAAAAATTACTGGTACCACGGCGTGGTACTGCGTTCTACGAGCATGACACCACTGCTTCTCGCCCTTAGGCATCTTATTGGTTATAGTAATTTAGGGAATAACTGAATTTATTCATTTGCAACTCTGTGAGTGTAATTTGGGATAGCAGTTGCTCAGGAAGTAGAGTGGCCTCTTGGGAAAAGGAGGTTCTTGGTTCGATTCCCGCCGAGCCCCCCTGTTAGTTAGTACAGAGCGAAGTGTCCTTGTCAAGTTGTCAAGTCACTGAACCCTAGTTCTGTCCCCGGTTGCATGGTTTCCTACTTTCCTCCGCCATCGGTGTGTATAGGTGAAGGTAATGCACACCAAGCTTGTAGACAACAACAGAAGAGACGTTAGTATAGAGCCCTGGGAGACTCCTGTCAACTAAGTAGGGGTTAAGTGGTTAATAATAATCAAGGAAGCTTCACTCAGGGATGTGCAGCAGCAAGAAGTACGGTAATTGTTGTGTGGAATAAGGCTTTGTCTTTTTAAAGAATACAGGACTTGCAGCATTCCTTTTTTCAAGACAATGCTATGTGCTGTACAGTGTAGCCTACAGTGTATCTGCATCTCTCAGCAGCTGACATTGCTGTTTCACAAAGATAAAGCACACACTTCCCCATTGGGACGTTGTTATGACATGCACGCATTCCTTAAATAAGCTCATCAAAATGATTCTCGTGACATGCAATGCACCAGCTCTGCAGATACGAACCGGTAGCAAAGACAAACTGGACGGCCTCTTTTTGGCAGTTTGTTTTGGGCATGTGAACTTTTGTCAAGGTGTGGACGTGTGTCCTTCATTAAACAAACTTTGAATTATCTGGGCCTGCTGAGGCATGCTTTTTCTTACAGTTGTACTTGTAACCTAACAATTTGATACACTAGACGGCAAATCAGTGAAAAGTGTTTGATGCCTGTGGTTGACTCACTTGTTTTCACACAGAGAATAATAGTACTGTTTTTATTAGGAATTTTGTATATGACATAACTTTAGAATATCATCGACAGATAATGAGTAATTAAGTGATATAAAATGAATAATAGTGACGGGTAGTGTAAATGTTCCAAATACAATACATAATAAAAAGGTATATAAATGTGATGAACAAGAAAAAACTAAAAACAGTTAAACTGTGACAAACAGGACAGACACTCTTGCTCTCAAACTTTCCCAACAAGTTGTTGTAAATCAACTGAATTACAGACATCTTTCTTTTTAAATGAGAAAATAAATAAAACACTCAGTTTTCTTTTTTCTTCTCCTTTCCTTTCCAATTTTCGATTATGTTATCTATTGTGTAGGAGGGGTTAGCGTGCACCTATTGAAATAGTCAATGAAGGGTTGCCAAGTCTGGTAAAATCTATCTTCACTCCCTCTCAATTCAAACTTTATCTTTTCCCAAATCTGTCTTCTTAACACTGCACAGTGCACACTACTTCCTCCAAACCAACACGTTGATGTTGTTGGAACCATATACATCATAACATTGCACAGTGTATCCTTACTCCACTCTTTAACACAGGCGTTTTCAACAGATACCCAGATTCGGCACAAACGGGGGACTAAATTATTTTCGCTCCTATGCCACCAAATTTTGGAACGCCCTACCAGGAGTCATTAAGACATGCAAATCCCTTGACTCCTTCAAAACCGCTCTCAAAGGGCACCTACCGACTACTGCAATTCGAAACTGGGCCCCCTCCTCTATGATGATTTCCTGTTTTTGGCTATATAGAAGAGTATATTTGTACGTCTCTAATTGTTATGTAGAATTGAACATGGTGGGCCCTATTGTAAACGAGTGTAATACTTTATGGTGACTGTCGTCCACAGTTAACAGTTTTGTATTGAGTTGTGCTTGAAATGTACTTGAATTCTCCAATCTGTTAATAAATTCATCAATCAATCAATCAATCAATCAAAACAGGTGGTCCATGGACCACTGGTAGTCCGTGGAATTATTGCATGTGGTTTACTGACAAGTTGGAGGTCAAGAAATTCAACAGAAAAGTGTTAGAATCTTAAGAGGGGGAAGTGCACTGGATTGTCTGGTTGAGTCATTATTAGTAGTCAATTAGCCTGAGCTAACGTGTTAGGTTTCTGGTCTAGAGGGGGCGGGTCGCGGCTGAGATTTGCGCACGCCCTGATTGGATCTCATCGATCTGTCCGTCACCCCCGGCCCCTCCTCTCCCCCCTAGTGCAGCGCTACGTCACATCATTTTGAGCGACGCCCACCCGGAAGGGTTGACTCCCACTTTTAGACCAGAGCGGCCAATGCGTTGATTGCGTTCCTCCATGCTTTCAATTTTTGCACCAACAAAAATGAAAGCCTGGTACCGAGGCTAGTAGTCAATGGACCATTGGTTGAGTAACAGTGTATACACATGGGATGCATAGCAAGTGTTACAAAAGCACTAATCTTAGCCCATATCCCCACCCAACACAACAGTGGTCCGCAGGTTGATTCTAAGTCAGGGTGGTGGTCACTTGTTCACAATCAGTTGATGCCACTGCCAACATGAAGTTGTTGAGAGGGCCGTGAAAGTTGCCAACTTTGCATGGCATCTGATAACCTCCTCTTTTACACAGTAAGTTATCAGACATTTGAAGAGATAAGAAAGAAACCACTAAATATTTTAGTGAGGCTTTTCAGGACTTCCTATGTACAGACTGTTATAGGTGGAAGCTTTTGAGCCTGTCTCGACTCGTGCAGTTTGTCACGGATATCTACCCAATGTGGGGACATTGACATTATGCAGAGTGTACACAATGTTTTGTTCAATGGAAATATTAAAGAGCTAGGGCCTAATTGTAATTACTGTGTAAGTGAAATAATTTCTGTTTGTCTTGTTACTTTAAAGTGCAGCAAAGATGTCCAGCGAAGAACCAGCATTGCCATAAAAAAAAACTTATCCAACTGAATCACAGGATCTCAACACCAGCAGAGCTCTCAAAGAGTGGACACGGATATTGGACACTGGGCATTTATCATCAATGGGGTGACTCGACCCCCTAAACATCATCTTTTGACACCAGGAAAGAAAGTTGCATTCAACACAATAGTCTGCATTGACCAATTGGCTCGTGCCTAACCTGCTCGCAAGGACCACAATCTGGAGGAGATCTATGAGCTGTGTTGAATGCGTTTATCCACAAGATAACATCTAAAAGCATAGGCGAGGACCCGAGATTGTTTTTGTGTGGAAGTTTGGAATTTAACAGTTGATAGCCATGATCGACCTGAGCTTCCTGACGGACGAGGAGAAGGAAACCATCAAGGCTGTCCTGAACCGAGATAACGACCTGAAGCATGCTGAGGAGAAGCGAGTCAAGTCAGTTCAATAATTTAATTTCATTAACCACTTAAACCCTGTACTTAGTTGACCAGGGTCCCCCAGGGGTCTATATCCTTGGTCCACTATTTTTTGCACAACGGGTTGCATAACAGATGCCCAGAATAGGGATTTTAGCTAAGGTTCATAGTTAAGAGTTTCCACATCTAAAGTCAAAGGTTAATTTAAATGTATTCCCCAGCAGCACTGGGGCGAACATCTGTTCTGAGTTGTCAGTGGAATGTGCATAGAAGATTAGTCACAATCACATCTTCCAGTTGACTAATTACACACACGCATGCCAGTTTAGTATCATGACTGGTTAATATTAATGAATAAGTCATGATAAATGGATGAAAGCTTTACTGACGTGAATTAATATTCCTACAACAAAGTATGTTTGCACCCTGTGTTTTCTTTCTGTCTCTGCCTCCTCTTCCAAGTTCCAATACAGTTTACTCATGAACCACTATGTACTGACCATGTTGACTGTCTCTGCTTATCTCTGCACATAGGAGCCTGCAAAGCACAGTGGCTGACCAAGGTCAGCTCAAATACATGACAGGAGACTGGTTCTACGAGACCAAAGCACAGCGGCACCAGGAGCATATCGATGGCTCAGACATCATCAGAGCCTCCCTGAGACAGACCATCTGTAAGTCTATGCTACAACGCTCTCTCTCTCTCTAAATATTATTCACTCAACTCAGGAAAAAAAAAAAAGTATAGTCCTTAATTACTGTTATAGTCTCAAAGGGCGTTACAGACCAAAGTTTGAACGAAGCAAACTAAATTATATCTCACTGTTGTTAGACCCTCAATTGGGTGAGGAGAAACTTCCAAGAAAATACCCATTGGTGGGATCGAATATAGACGAATATCCAAATGGAAAACAAATGTTAACGAATGTTAAATATCTCACACACATTCAGGACTGCCCAGTACTGCAACAGTCTTTAGAACACAAATTGCTTGCTTGCCAGGCAGTAATAATCTCTTTATTTGGTAGGTGCACTATGGCCTATGAAAAATGTCTATTTTGGTTTAGTATTCCATTAGTAGTAGTTATTGGATTTTGTTTTGCTATTTATGGTGATGTTGCTAAGTTAACCTATTCAATTTGTTTTTATTTTCCAATGAGGGGTGCTTTAAAATACAAATGTTCTGAATCTGCTTCAGTTTGGGGGTTTCATCCATGCTGTGATGATAAATAATGGATCATTTTTTATTTTAATTCCTTTGGAACTAAAGAAACAAAGAGGAAAATGCACACACTTCAAGTGAACAGGTGCAGGACAAACCACAGTTCACATATATGAAGATAAGGCTGAACACTAGTAAAAATAGGTTCCACTATTTTGCAATAAATGAGTGGAGCTTACTCTTGCCAGTGTGCGGACCTTATTTACTTTAAGGCCGTTTTCACTTCGCTTTCACTTTTTTAATAATGATGTGTAATTATCTTTCTATTGATCTTGAATTATGCTATGCATTGTGTGATTTATTATTGATGGAGTTATTATTTATAATGAAAACATCCTCACGGGCCAAGCGCTGTTGTGCTTGAAAAGTCAGTAGTTTAGCACAAAGTGATGAGACTCCTTGTTGATGTCCACCGTTGTAGTGGAGCTATCCCAGATGTGGCCGGCCAGACCCAGCTTTGTCAGCAGTGCCAACCATGATGTATTCGTCCCTCCTGAGCTTTCGGGGCTCATTGATGAGCCACAAGAGCAGCTCAGTGATAAAAGGTAAAACGGTGTGCAAGTCTCCATGTTATTCAGCTCCATGGATGATTTTTATGTCCACAAATTCCAATAATAAGGTCATGAGAATTCCCCTTTTTCCCTTCCTAAAAGTAAATACTGACCATAGACTGTAAAAAATATGGACAAAGCGTTCCCCGGGTCTAACATGGACGTAAAATGAAGCCTGTTATTCCTGCACTGTAAGTCGCCATCTTTCTAGATCCGTTTGGGCCCAGCTGGCCATTGGCTGGCTCCGTTTGGGCCCAGCTGGCCATTGGCTGCCCAAACAACGAGGCGGGACTTCCCCCCTTCTTCTCTCTTCTTCTCCCGATCATAGACTGTAACGGTAGCCACGCCCCTCAGAACATACGCGACTTTATGATCATTTATTTTATAAATGGGACCATAATTTTCCAAAAAGAATATTATGACATTAGAAATGAGACTTTAAACTAGTGACTGGAAGCAGAAAGTATTCATGACCATGTTTATTAAGGTAATACAGTCTAGGTGAAGTTGGGCCCAAATACATGGACTTCTATGGGGCTATGGGTTTTTTTGGGTCCAGTGACAGCGCCACAACAGGCCATTATATGAACTTTCAGGAGTTTCAGGCTTCACAAAATATCTGTCTGACTGCCCCCCTGATACTGACCTTATTCTATCTTAGCTATAGCTTAGTTAACTATTTGTATTTACTTCTTGCCAGCTGACAGTATATTGCCTTACACAGGCCTACTGTGTTTACTGTACTTATGGCCAGATTACAGTACAGGGCAGTAAGAAGTTACTAGTAATATATTACTGTAAAATTATTACTTTACCCAGTAACAACCCGAGTAGTGTAAGGTATTATTCTGTCAAAACATTATACTATATTACTTTGAAAAAAAAAGAAAAAAAAGTAGAACATTTCATTTAAAAGGTCAAGAGAGATTGCTGCTTTTATTTTATATCCTTTTTGGCTGACCCGTGACTCTTTTTCTTCTTTTTACTATTCAAAACAATTTGATTCAGTTCTAAAAGAAGCTGACTAAACATAATATTGTATTGTTCTCTATTTTTGTGGGTAATATACATTACTCTTGATTATTTCCAAGTAATATAATGTTATTACTTTTTAAAGAGTACTATGTAATAAGTAACATATTACACTCTTGAGTAATATTGCCCAACACTGCAGACAGTGTGTTTACTTCTTGCCAGATGACAGTACATTTCACTTATTTGTCACAGACCACAAAATGTAACTTAATAAGTTGGCTAACTTTGTGGAACAAATCAATATACGTCATAAATCTCCCCTGACATCTGTTGCAAGATGTAAACATTTGTCTAATATCCAGAGCAAACCTCTGTTAATCTAAATACTATTTTAATTAACTTTTTATATTTACAGTATTTACACATTTCATTTGTAACCTGGCTGTCTAAAGTGCTAGCATTTCAAATTTTCAATCTGATGCAACTGCTATGTCACTGGTTTAAACCCTTTTCATAAACACATAGCTCCATGACATTATGCAAAAATCCTGACCTAGGGTTAAACATAAGCTAAAAAGGAAGCTTGTTTCCTTTCTTTTCGTCTGACTGCTACGCTTGGGGATGCCATACTGTACAATGGAGGAGTGTGGATAATGTACATTCTTCAGAGCATATAGTGCACATATACTGCAGTACAACTCTGTGATTTTTGCAGCATGATGTGATTTTTTAACACAATGTGCACTCTTCATGTGACCACCTGACTTAAGAAGCGTTACCCGTTCAAATCATATAAATAACGGTAATGGGTCACACACACCAAGACTGCATTTCAGTAATTTATTCTTGCATTTTGGACAGGAGGCTGGATAACCGAAACGTTTGTCTCTTGTCCAAAATAAAGAATACATTACTGAAATGCAGTCTTGGTGTGTGCGATCCATTGCCGTTATTTAACACAATGTGCACAAACAGTAATGTTTACTAAATAATAAAATCATCAAACTTTTGCATTACAAATTATGATTACTAGGTTCTGTTTCAATGTTATCTTATTCTGTCATGGGATCTTACAAACTAAATGCTACCAGTGTTTTATGTGTTTTATAGAGAGAAGATAAAGCTCAGAAAACATATGATCTCTTTCCGCTCTTATGAGGTCCATCACATGCTGTGCAAGAAAGAGTTGAGCATAACAGCAGATTATGAGTGTGATTGAAAAGGGGGAGGGGCAAGGATCTAACAAACAAGCAAATGGATACATTGCAATAGGCCCCTGAATTCCTTATAATCGTCTTGGAAGGTCAGATCTCACATGCTCATGTTTTCTTCAGTTTCTGAAGAGTGGTCAGACTCGGTCAAACACAAGTGAGGATTGCGGAATCCTGCTTTTGGGCTGAAGCCAAGGTTGGCTCACTCACGTATGCCTTCTCTCTAAAGTAGCTGATACCGTAATTATTCCTAGTGAAACACTATGTTAACCAATGGTATTTATAATTAACTGATACTTTGTCAATCTGTAGACCAGGAATCTGTTTAAATGTCTTTTCAAACGGGCAGCGATTAACACGCCTAGTAATTCATTTTCAATTAGACCTGCAGGTTTTTCTTCTGTATGCGCGGAGAAGGCGAGGGGTGACAATGCAAGTGTATTGACGTGAGCGCGGTCCTGTGAAATTGTCGCGCGTGTGCTCGTTTTGTGCACACGCCCGCGACTGACCAGACCTGGATTCTGTTTAGCTTTTTTTTATGCTTGTGTTGTCGCGCCCCTCATGAGCAGGCCTGGAGCAGACCTGTCGTTGATCCAGGCGACAACGTCTGCGTTAATCGATGCACGTCTGAACCGACCTTAATGCATTCTTTATTCATCCTTATAGGAATCAAGACTCAAATCCATTTGAAAACCCAGAGATACTTAAACCAGTATTGCAGTCGCCCACAAAGGTCAGTGGAAACGTAATCATCATGGGCGAACACACACACACACACACACTGTACAATATAAATACAAATAATATTTAGTGTGTATGTGAATTCAGTATATTGATCTCCTTTTGAAGCCAAGACAGAATCCATTCAACAATGAACACTTTGAAACTCACACCTTGGAGAACCTGCAGGAGGACAGCATATTCGTGGTTGGATCACTGGAGCAAACACAGACACCCAGTGAAGGTGAGTTCTTCAATGGATTAACACATTAGTTCGATTCTATTTAACCACTTGAATCCTATAAACGTCTTTGGCCGGGGTCCCCCAGGGGTCTGTACCTGGCCCAATCTTTTTTCCCCACAAGCTCATAATGCATTGCAACGCAATGCATCGTGTGCTTGTAGATGTGCTATTTTCATATTTTGCCTATCATGGCATGCCTAGGGTTCATGTGGTTAAACATCATATGGAATATAATCCGTCACAAATAATCATGCAGTCGGCTCATTTCATTTGTCCTAACATTTGTGTAACATTTGTGTAACAAATCATATGTTATGTTACATTTTTAAATGGAACAACGGAGTGCTCGGTGGACAAATGGTCAAAGCCTTGTCTCTGCAAATCAATGTAAGTGTGGCAAGAATCGTCTCAATGCTGTCTTGAGGAAGAATACTACGTTGAAACGCGTTGCTTTGGCTGCATGTATGTCTACAGCCTACTCTGTTCCTGGCTTCTGAAGTGCTGTTGGAGCTCTGTTCACTACTTTAATGGCACTAGCACTAATAAGGAGCTTCCTACATCAATATATTATAGGCCTATACTTTTGTAAAATGATAATGTAATGCAGGTGTGTGGGCCGACTGCTTCAGGTGTGCCTAAGGTTTCCAGATTGCCAGCAGGCACAGTTACTGCATGGCAGGGTGCAGACATTGAATAATATTTTGTAATAAATCAGTTCTATGCTAATATGTTTTCATGTTTTACCTTGAGGGTTTTTGAAAACAACCTTTCTCTAGGATATTCCTACTTTTACAATTAAATTGTAGTTGGCAAGCAACGCATCCAGTGTTTTAGTTTGTGCCAGAGTTGTACTTACTCACACTTACTCTGAAATAAGCTAATGAGTTGGGACCAATGGGGATATTTTCCCAAGGGTTGCCAAAGTGAAGGGGATATTAGAGTACACAAGGCTGCCAGACCGAGTAGGGGATTACACAGAAATGCATTCCAAAGCCTTAATCTGTAATGCATGACTTGGAAATGTTTCACAAGGGCTTTGAGTACAATGTTTTGGAGGGAATATTTTTATATGATAAGATGGAAACTGCAGAAAACTTTGCAGTCTCCAGAGTGTAAAGCGAGGTCAGATAGTTATATAATGTTCATATCCTCACTGAATGAACCTGTGCGAGTGTTCACCAACTATGCTCATACAATTAGTTAACCCTATTAATGTGCAAGGCACCAAAATCCTCCAACCACTTAACAAAGAGGACTAAGCTGCTCTACAAAAGCTGAAAATAGTATAGGGAGAGAACCTGATTTCCAAATTACCTGTAATGATACATATAATCTCAAATCAAATTCTCCCCTACATTAGTGCAAAGTGAGTGGAAAGCTCACTTACTGTAATTCAAACAATATTTTCAACCTTCAAAGAAGAATGCATCACTTCTCGCCGGCTCAATGCTCTACTTCTTACCTATTTTGCACTGTTTGTATTATTTTGTTTTTCAGACCCTTTGTCATCGCCTGAATACTGCAATTCTGTCGCTACTAACCTAAATCAAGACGACATTAAAGATAGCCTAGACCTAGAGGTACTGAGTGCCTCTGTGCTCATGCCTGAACCCGAACAGAGAACAGTCATTAACAGATCCCAGGATTCTCTGATAGAGGTTGATGGACCGGCAGATGGGCAGATTAACACAGCTGCTCCGAGGGGCATCCTCGAACCCATGTTCAGCCCTAGCTCCACAGAACCCCCTACCTCCCAACTGACCCCTCAGATTCCAGTAACCCTAGGCTCTCCCACTGAGACCCCCCCAGCCACAGACAGAGAAGACTTGAGTTGGATAGACAGAAAACAGGTGAGATTCTGCCACGATATTGAGGAGTGGCAGGATGGGATGGAGATGGGAGAGCACAGTGGTCTCAGTTGTGAAAGCGATGCAAACCTCCAATGCCAAGACACTGGCCTACACCAGGTCTCTGGTGGTAAGACTTTTAAGACCAATCACTAGCAAATAATTAACCAACCAATCCATCAATCACACTAACAGCAACCAATTACTATTATCTAGACCAACTTCATTATGTCTCGAACATGAATTAACTTGACACTAAAATATTTGTAAGTGGGTTTGTCAATGTATCACAAATTAGACAATAGGCCTTCGTAAAGTCACTTTTCACAACTAACCTGCTTGTTTATGCATGTTTAATGCATTGTGAATATCGTTCATTTGTCTTTATTAGTGATTCATTTGGGAGTTTGGTGAAAAACTACTGCAAAAGATGATCTGCTTCTGGTTGCATGCGGTTGCTTTGATCGGAAGAAAAAAATCTCATTTCTCACAGTTTCACTTCTGTCAGAGCATGTTTGTGAACAGTGATGTTTTTTATTCATATGTCACTCAATACACATATGTAGGATTTTCTCATTTTATATATATCTGTGAAATTGAGTGCTACAACATTCTAATACTAGGAAGAAAAATAACATGACCAAGTTTTATTCTTTTTTTTTAACAGTTAAAACCTACACAGCTAACTTGTATTTAAAGCTACAATTCCAGGACTTAGTTTATGAATACAATTTTACTTTAACCAATCTGTATATGCCTAGTACTAAATTGGTTGGAGTAGATTCTGGAGGTGGTCTCCTTATGTTATTTATGTAGTGTCAGGTAGGACACCTGATGGGTGACAAATGTCCAAAGTTATATAAAGCACACATCTACTAGATTGGACAGTAGATGTGCCGCCATCTTTATTGTAGGTCGGTCATTGTTGCAATTATCTCTCCCCAGTGGGACAGGGCGTCAATGACCATATAACCTACGGATTGTAGCTTTAAGATGATAAAAAAATGACAGCATGGTGATCCTATGTATGTTTTGTTTCCTTTACAGGTGTATGTGAGCCCTGTCGTCCTCATCATGATAGCCCTCAAATGGCCAACCCCTTTTTGACTGATAGCCCTCAAATGTCCAACCCCTTTTTGACTGATAGCCCTCAAATGTCCAACACCTTTTTGACTGATCTGGAGTCAGGTAAGATTGTAGATCAGAAGACAGAAACCGAAGAGGATGGTCACTCTGAGATGAAGCCTGCCGACTGGCCTATTATGGGTTTGCTGTCTATACAGGAAGAATCTGATTGTGACATCAATGAAAGCCATGTACTCCAGTCTCTTGCAAATCTCCAAGAGGATGATGTTGATAAACAGGGCGTTAAATGCCCTGAAACATTGGAGGTCATAACACTGCCACTTACTGCACTACAGAATACTCCATTTAAAGAAACCTTCACTTCACTAAGTTTAGAACCAGCAGAGATGGAGGATCCAATAAGTTATTCAATCTGGCAGAGAATTGAAAACCCCAATTTGACCAATGAACCAACAAGGCCTGAAGACATCGCCACAACGCAGACTGAAGATGTCATCACAACTCAAATGGAACTGAACAATGAGGGTACAATTACAGTTCAGTCTTATGAAGACAGATCTTCAACGATTGAAAGTAGTCTCTTGTTTGATTTGCCTAAAGAAGATGGTACATATAGAGCCAGTCCAATCCTCATCTGTGAAGAAACGGATGACTCTTTAACTGGTTCAACGACAGATTCTCAGAGTCCACAGCCAATGGGAAACATCACTGTTCCATTATCTACCTCTTTGTGCTCAAACAACCAGGATAGCCCAGTTCCCGTTCCAGAACCAATGGAAAACATCACTTTTCCATTAACTAGTTCTCTTTGCTCAAACATCCAGGATAGCCCAGTTCCCTTTCCCAGAAAGTCCAGTCCACAAGAAAACCAGCCTATCCAGATCAGTGACATCAAGTCTGCCTGGGAGAAAGAATATAGAGAATCTAGCATAGTTGTTCAAAAAGTTGAGGAAACCCCAGGCAGTCCAACACATTTAAGTTCAAGTTCAGACAACTCTATAGACCTTGTTGAAAATGTAGATGCCTCTCATTCTGATCTCAAAACACCTGAAAGTGGCAAAGAGAAGTGTGAAGAAAATGCACAAGATAGTTCATACAGTGCCACGTCTAACATTGAGTCAAACACAAAAGATATTACTCTGAAGGACGACTCTGTCATTCAGAGTTCAGACAAATCACAACAAGAGGACATTACATTCATAGATGAAGAGCCATATTGTCAGCAATCCCAACACAAGGCTGAAACCGAATCAGTTCTGCTTCAGCAAAGACCTCTCAGTCCAAACAGATCCCAAGGCTCAAAGTCAAAAGACGATGAAATCAGGAGAAGTCCCTCTAAGACGTGCCATCCCAAGGCCTTACCCAGAGAATCCTCAAATCCCATGGGACCCAGACTGGAAGGATCTCCATTGAAAACCTTTCCAATAGACATCACCCCACCAACTAATGACTTGGAGGCACAATCCCAGAGGCCAATGCCAGCAGCCAGACCGAAAAAAAGTCCCTCACATGAAGCAAAACATTCAGGGTTGATGGATATTAATCCTACAACAGAAATCATCCCTCATCCGCCAGCATCTGATTGGAGAATAGTAGATATCCAACAAAGTAGTCCAAAACGTTCAACTGAGTTGCAACCCCACGAAACATCTAAATCTATTAATGGCAGACAGCCACTTGCCACAAAATATGTATTGCTGCCATCAGAGAAATCAGCATCTCTACCCCGACTTGCTAGATCGTTTGCTCCCCAAGGCTATCAGCATTATCTAGGGGCACCTGAGAAAGCCCATCGCCCACCTTTTCAACAAGGGAAAGCTGCTGGAGATGGTGAAGGGGCCCATCAGGAGATTACCAGTAAGCAGACAGATTCTGTGACCAGTTCTTGGATTGTGTATTTGTCTTGGGGCAGTGAGCCTTTGAATTGTCTCTCACCTAAATTGCTACCCTATAATTTAACTGCTACTAATATGCTAAGGCAAATAATGAGATTCATATGGGGTGCATACTTAGTTTAGACTAGTCATTGGTTAGACATGGGTTAAGGTTAGGTTTAGGTGTGCTGCCCCGTGGGAGGTTAGGTTTAGGGTGAGGGTTTGAGATAGGTTGTAGTTGTAGGACTAATGACTGGTCTAACCAATGACTAGTCTAAACCAAAAACTGTCTAAACTAAGTACTGCACCTTCATATTATTGGGATATGGAGAGTTTGATTCACTCATATTCACTGTGGGGCTTCAGTACCAATTAACATTCCTAAATATCTCTTTATATATATATATATATATATATGGCAAAGAGAACTTCCCCAGGGAAAGGAAGAGACTCAGGACAAGATTGCTTATGCTTCATTCTTTTTATTGCACGACGCGTTTCGCCGTCTGGCTTCGTCTGCAAGCACCTGACGAAGCCAGACAGAGAAACGCATTGTGCAATAAAAAAATGAAGCATAAGTAATGTTGTCGTGAGTCTCTGGAGTGTGCGGTCCCTTCCTTTCCCTGGGTACCTTGCCTACCAGCACATCCCCACCTGGATGTGCATCTGTTTATATATATATGCAAATCATTCCAGCAAATATCTTATTATTAATCATCGTAATTCCACTGCATATATTCTGCATAAAGTAATCCCAGATTAAAGGACAACTTTAGTTTTTTTCAACCAATGTTCATGTTTTAGGTTGTTATGAGAGAAAGTAAAAGATGAGTGTACATTTTTTTTCATTTGCTGCTTTCTTTCGTTTTAGGGATTTTAGCTGTTTTTGACAGGGGCATTAGAGCATGGGGCTAAATATGTATTTCTTTACAACATTAGTAAGTACTAGACCCCAAGAAATTACATCTGGCCACAAAAGATCACAGGATCTTTACTGAATGTGAAGGTAGCCTACTGGGGGAAGCACTGTGTGTCATAGGCTCAATTTGCCAATCAATTTGTTTGACACATTCAATATATCCTGTGATCTTTTGTGGCCAAATGTAATTTCTTGGGGTCTAGTAGGACTATAGTAAAGAATAAAAAAAGAAATCGCTATACAATTTTGTAAAGAAATACATATTTAGCCCCGTGCTCGAATGCCCCCACCCCCCTGTAGAAAACGGCTAAAATCCCTAAAACGAAAGAAAGCAGCAAATGAAAAAAAGATTACACTCACCTTTTACTTTCTCTCATAACAACCTAAAACATGAACCTTGGTTGAAAAAAACTAAAGTTGTCCTTTAACCGATCCCAGTAACCCCAATTTTGGCGTGTATGTATTTATTTATTAGACTAATTTATTAAGCATTAGCAAGTAAAACAGTAAGAAGTTTCCAGTCTCATCGTAAAAGTAAGTAATAGTAATTAATTTAATTTAATTTGGTATGAATCTAGTGTGGGATTTTCCAGGACTAATGTTGTTCCGTTTGTGTCAGGTTCAAGGCCGATGTCTTCATCCAAAAGTCTGGAGACACTTACCTCACATCTATCAAGTAAAACAGCATTTTATGTCTTAAATCTTTTAAAATTAATTGGATTTGTGATACAAATAAGAATACACAGTATCAGATTTTTCTCCTTTTTTTTGTTGTGTGTGTGTGTGTGTGTGTGTGTGTATTGTACACAGTATAAAGAATATGGTCTTATGACTTTAACTTTAAGTTTAACTTTAACCTTTTCCCAGGAGAGGAAAGGAGTACAAATTACCCAAGAGGACAGCTGAACATAAGCGAGAGTGATGGTGAATATATGTGTAGATTCTGTTATTCATTTTGTTAACACTTTGTGAAAGTTGATTGAACAAGAGTCCAGATGATTAGGCAAATACATTCCTTTGTCACTTATTAACTGTATTGGTCCAACACTGTACGCGTTAGAGCAGGGGTTCTCAAACATCAAGGAATGCCAAATTGATATGTATTTGGCCACTGCCCCATTTGAAAAGATGGGGGCGACCCCATACATTTCAAAATGAAAAATGATTCCACAATGATTCAAAATATTTTGAAAATGGCCAATCTATATTATGCACACTAGCTCATAGATATACACAAATTTAAGCCATCTCTATTGGAGTATTAGACAGATAATAGACAGACAACAATTCACTAGTCGGCTCCTCACTAATAAACCTCCATGACGGATTTGGTCAAGACGGGTAGATGCCTGCCCTTAGGGGAGGGGTCTCACAGACCTGACATTTAGGCCTGGGCTACACCTATATGGGCCTTTTGCAAAACGCATTTTTTTGTGCGTTTGGGCCTTTCAGCCACACGCAAACGGAGTTTTCGGTCACTCAAACGGAGGTTTTTGGTGGATCTGTGTAGTCATGCGAAACAAGAGCTTTAGAGAAACAATTACGTCACCGCTCATTAGCGCATATCATTTTTAGCCTACTATAATATAGGTGAGAAATGCAGCTTGTGCCTGGAAACGAGAGAGAGTGAGAGATGGGGAGGAGAGAGAGAGAGAGCCCATATGCGTGTGTGTCTATGGGTATATGAATCGGAATCATATTTTTTAAATTATATGGAGAGAGAAGATCATGTGTCGGGATTTGGACATTTACGCACAAGTGTGACATGCTGACACGCCTGACAGACAATGCAAGAAACATGTTCCACTTCCTCCTCACAATTTAGGTGCGGTACTTATTCCTTCATCACACAAAAATGTGTTAGGCCTATGTATTTGGCACCTCATAAGTGTAAATATAAAATCAAATAGGCCTATAGCCTACAATTGAAACCTGCTACTGAAGTGATTTTCTCATGTTCAATGCCTTTCTGCGTTAAACTGTTGCTCGTTTTTCTGGGGACCCCTGAAACACCCTCTAAGCTAAGGCCCCCAGGGAGAACCACTGCAGGAAATCTTAATCTGTTCTGAAAGATGAAGTGTCTCATTACAGTTTCTGCGGCGCCACCATCAGTGTCCTCCCGGTCAGACGCAGATCAAATTAAAATAATGAGTGCTTCAGTGCCAGTCTTTCAACAGGAAGAGGTAAATCACAGCCCAAATTTTAACCCGTTGGCAATCTTTGCTAATAAAGTAACCTCGGAAGTACCAATACACTGGCCATAGACCTTGGACTATTAGAAGTTCTCACTGAGTTTTCTAACTTCTGTATACTGTATGTGCTTCAAACTGTAAGTTGTGCCTTTGCATACTTTTCTCTCTTCTTAGATGGACACTGAAGACACTTTCGAGAACAAAGTGGGCATGAGGAGCTCCACATCTAATTTAAGCCAGTCCTCTGGCCTGGCCTCCATGTCCTCTGTACGTCCACACAACATTATTTATTATTAAGCCAGTCCTCTGGCCTGGCCTCCATGTCCTCTGTACGTCCACACAACATTATTTTGGTCTAATATCTTCTTGGATTAATTTAGCTAAAACCGTACTATCAGATGCATCTTTTAAAACAGTTTGGCACAAGGGTTGCCTTCTTTTGTCTAGATCAGTGGTTCTCAAAACCTTTTCATTTCTAGGAGCCCATAACTGTGTGAGGGTCCATTTGGAAGCCCTGAGGGACCCTGGACCCCACTTTGGGAATGACTGATCTAGATGTTTAAACCTAAACTGTTCCATTTTACATTCTATTTGAAAGAAATGCTGAACACATTTTAACCGCTTAGACCCTATAAACTTAGTCTATGTTTTTCATGTTGTTTTTTAGTAGACCCCCAGGGGGTCTATAGACGAATCCAGGAACGGGTCTCATGGTCGCAGCTTACGTATTTCCTCGATGTAGCTGCGGGGTTTAAACCCTCACCAGGCGCACCTCTTCTACTATAGTGAACGGCAGAGTGACTGATGTTAAGTCTGCCTCAAACGTTACTCTTTTACCTGCTTTTTACTAACACTAACATTACAAAGATGCCCAGAACATCGGGATGAACCTGTGTAGTTTATGGCTGCTCCAACAGTAGTGGCAACATAAAAGAAATAAAAAACGGAATGTCAAAATATCCACCGCTGTGGCTGAGACCAGAGCCATAGAGTAATGGTTGAGACAAAGCAGTGAAAGATACATAACGTCAGTCTTACCCAACACCCAATCTTTCTGTTTTACACAAGGCTGCTGTACTTTATATACCTCATACTTTAAATGCTTAGTATGAGGTATAAAATACAGCAGCCTTGTGTTCATAAAACAGAAAGATTGGGTAAGACTGACGTTATGTATCTTTCAGGACCTTTCACTGCTTCGTCTGAACCATTACTCACCATTACCCATAACCATGGCTCTGCTCTCAGCCACCACGGTGGATATTTTGACATTCTGTTTGAGGCAGACTAACATCAGTCACTCAGCCGTTCACTATAGTAGAAGAGGTGCGCCTGGTGAGGGTTTAAACCCTGCAGCTACGTTGAGTCCGCCTACAGGAAATACGTAAGCTGCGACCATGAGACCCGTTCCTGGATTCGTCTATACGTTCTCCTCCTTTTTCCCCCCCTCTACACCAAATCTCTTCGCCAAAAATAGCTGATCTTCAAGCTACATGTTTGATTTGTATATCTGCTAATTTGCTAACAGCAGAGAAACAAAACAAAGACTCCTTTTGAATTGAATTGAATTGAAACAAAAACAAAACATCAACAGCAGCATAATTGTTCAGTACATTTGACTGGGTCAGAAACTGGAGAGATGGTTAAAATATGACTCATGGAGCACTAATGACCACATGGCCATCTTACAGTCATGGACAAATGCACGGGATAAATTGCCTTGGGCATCCCAGTAAAAACAACAACAACTGAGATACACTATTGTGAATTGTAATCTCTTCATGCAAGAAAATGAATTTGCATTTATAGGAGTCAAGCATACTGACTGCAATTTGGTTTAAATTCCTGAGTTACCTACTTACCAGCCACATGCCTTTCAGACAATTGGCACTTTCTTTCACAAAACGTAATGGCTGATATCGAACAAACTAGAATGCTGTAATGATTTCATGATTGGAAATTTGGTGTAATCAACTACTGTACTTATTTACTATACCATTCTTGATGACATGATTTGATGGAATGTTGTACCTGTTGTGATGATTCCTAAGATGAGTGGCAGCATGTCAAGCCTTTTCCCTGGAGACTATGGTGACATTGAAATCCAGGGATCCATCCAGTTTGCTGTGAATTTTGTCCAGAAGCTTAACGAGTTCCACATCTTTGTGGACCACTGCAAGGACCTGGCTGTAGCTGAACCCAAAAAGAACCGCTCTGATCCGTAGGTCTTCTCTAGAGGTGATATGGTTGAAATGTTATATGCTGAGAAAAGTCTGCAAGTAATTGTTGCCGTAGTTAGTCTATGGGAGAGTGAGGGAAAGTAAAGAAAAGTTTTCTGAAAAACCTATGTTGCTATAATATTTTCACGTCAAGGATCCCAAAAATCATACGTATTTGGCTGCTAACCCCCATCTCAAAATATGTTTTCCCGGGACCTCAGAATTGTTGGAAAGTCTGGAAATCTGCACTTTCAGTCGTAGTAAGAGTCTTGTTTAATAATGTTGAGGATCTGCAGCAGCAGTCAAACGCGCCGTTTCGGCGCGCAGGCCTTCGTCTGTGTCAGAATTTTCGAATTTTGAAATGTTGTGACTGAGAGTGCGGATTTTATTCTCTGTTATGCTGTATGTTCTCTTTGAATCTGCACCCAGCACACGCCTGAACCTTTAAAAGAGTGTGTTGTTCTCAATTGTAGGTATGTGAAATGTTACCTTCTTCCTGATAAAACCAAGACGGGGAAGAAAAAAACCAGTGTTAAAAAGAAAACCCAGAATCCCGCTTACAAGGAAGTCCTCACGGTAAGGATTCCAAATGCAATACTTCTTCATTGCATGTTTTTGCATACTCCCTTATAGTCTTATTTGTTTTTGCATACTCACTCATAGTCTTATTTGTTCATTTGCTTTTTACAGTTCAAAGCCACAATGGAAGTGTTAAAAACTCAAAAATTGAACATCTCGGTGTGGCACGATTACACTTTACGACGGAACAGCTTCCTGGGCGAGGTGGAACTGGATATGTCAGAATGGGATTTCAGCAACACACAGATAAATGAATATGCTTTAAAACCAAGGGTAAAGTCTCAGTAATTCCTTATTGTCACTGCAACCACTCTCTCTAAAACAGGATTTTTACTAGTATTTTGCTATGAATAAGTTATAAATAGCTTCTGTATGTTTTTTGTTATATAATGGCTGTATAGCTTGATGCTTAAATACATAGCATTAACCTCTATTTTTATTTAATTTATGTGATCTCTCAGCCCTTTATACCTGCTATATTCACTTGTTACCTATTTGTTTATGCCTTGAACTGAAGTAGGTCTGGCAGAAAGCTCACAAATTATACAATTATTTTTGCACATATTTGAGTGTGCAGTATGTACAGTATAGTCAATGTAATGCTGTGTTAATTGTTGTGGAGACATTGTTCACTTCCTTTACGCGGATGCATTTAGTCCTGATTTATACTATAAATCACCCTTTAGTTCTCTGCACAAACCTCAGCGGCATCGCCTTCACACTCTGTGGATAAGAAAGGAGAGATGAGAGTAGCTCTGCGATTCCTGCCACAGATCTCCCACAGTAAGCTGATAACTCAATAGTCATATCTCACTTATGTTATTTTAGTTCTATATCTGCTCACTGTTATCTGACATCAACAGGTAAAAGAACAGCTCAGTCTGGTGAAGTGCAGATCTGGGTGAAGGAATGCAAGAATCTCCCACCGGTCAGAGGAGTGATTATCGACCCATTTGTTAAATGGTAGGTGTCACGCCCTTTGATGAACTTGAAGAACGAATGAGGCAGTTGTTCTGTGTATGTACTGACGGCTTTATTGTAGCAAGCATCGCTTCCAAAGCCCACGTCAAAACTGACATAAAACACAAATAAATCATGATCAGAATGAGCAACATGAAACAAAGCACATAATGTAATATAAAGAAATTACTCATGTACAAAACAAGTCTTTTACCTCACTGACTGCACGTAATTCAAAGAGCATGAAGTAGTGAGAGGAACCCATGAACACATCATCATAACCAGGACTTTAACTTTGTACGCTCCATGTTCAATGTGACAAACTCCCGTCTGCTCAGCATGGACGGAAGATGCAATAACTTGTGCGATCCTGAGCTTATTCCAAAGTATATGGTCATGTTACCGGAAATGACACAATCAAACTTCCGGAACACACATTTTACCCAAATCATCAAATAAGTAAAATATCATACAAAATAATGACAAAAACATAATTATGGCAGTCACAGTAGGATTTACTTGTTGATTGTTGCATAGTTTAACTGAAGTTTAACTTAAACAAGAATGGCAAGAATGGCTCACAACTCTTGCTTAAGTGCTCCACACAAAGATTTTATTTGAAACAATGTTTAGATCCTTTCCGGATCTTCATAAGATTAAAAAGAGACAGAAGGTGACTATCACATGTAGACACAAATTGGTCATTGGCCTCACCTTGTGGCTGGGGGTGGACCCAAAGTTGAATTGAGAACTAGATACCGGTATATAATTTTCATACTCTAGATTAGAAGGAAGCATGAGGCCAGTCCGCTGCCCCCCCCCCCCCCCCCCCCCCCAGGTTTGCAGAGGAAGTGTAGCGCCCAGGATTACATTAGATAATTGACACTGGGTGAAAAAATGGGTTGCAAAATCATGGGATAAAAAAAAAGGAATTACACCATGTTTCATAGAGGGATCCTGTCCATTTACTCATATGATGAGTGTATGTACACTGAAACTATACATGATCTTGTGTAGTTGAACTGTGGGGATGATTTTAGGGGGTGTTATTTCATTGCATCTAATTCACTCATGATATGCTTCAATTTAAAAACTTGTAACAGTAACAATAACTTCTCCACCACAGCGCTGTGCTTCCTGACAGAAGCAGGAAAAGCCGACAGAAGACCCGAGTGGTGAAGAGGACTTCCAACCCCATGTTCAATCACACCATGGTGTATGACGGCTTCCGCCCAGAGGACCTGAGAGAGGCCTGCATGGAGATCACTGTGTGGGACCATGACCGACTCAACAACCACTATATCGGAGGCCTTAGACTCGGTCTGGGAACAGGTACCATTCTATAACTTAACTAAAATCCTCAATTTTAATTTCTCCAGTTGTAGATTAAAGTGAATGTGTAATTTTGTTTTGTTAAAACAAAATGCCTTTGTGAAAAGGTTAAATGCTAATGGATAATAATCATTGCTATGGAGTGTGTCTTCAATAACGGGGGTCTCCCCATCTCTCCAGCTCTTTGGTAAATATAAAATATATTTTCAGGTGGCCAATTTTAGCCAATGAGGAGAGAATACCCATTTATCAGCCTCAATTATTTAGTTTTGTGTTCCAGTTCCAAATTTGACTGGTCATTTCTTTGTGTCGTCACTTCCACTTTCACTTGTTTATCTTTATCCTGTATGAGTTCTCTCTCCTGATTGAATAAAATTGGTATCCTAACTGGAAAATATCTTTCCTGTTTATGAAGGGGCTGGAGTGACAGGGAGACCCTTTTTACTGAATAAACATGGCAATGACTATCAGAATATAACACTTATTTTATGAAAAGAAAATCACTTACTGCACCTCACCACTGAGTATTTTACTGTGTGTACCTATGCATTTTTTGTTAGTGTATGCTTGCTTCTTCCTTACATAGAAGAGAAAATCGAGCATTCTCACAAGCACTTTGCAGTTTACAAAGTGCAAGGCTCACGGAAGATTCACAGTAAGAAAGAAATAGCCAGCACTCCAAAGTCCTTCTGGTACTTTTAACTCATAGACCACGGACAAACACAGCAGATCGACACGGTTGCATTTTGGGCGTCAAGCCTTCGTCGGCGTGTGTTCTTCTTTACATAGCCTACTTAAGTTCCTCTGAAAACACCCAAGGGTAATGTCCCCCTTCAATCAATGCCCTATCTATGCAGGTCAAAGTTATGGGGCTGATGTTATGTGGATGGATTCAACGACAGATGAGGCCAACCTGTGGGAGAGGATGATGCAGTCTCACAGTGAATGGGTAGAGGATGTTTTACCTCTGAGAATGTTGGTAATGGCAAAAAGCAAGTGAAAATAAGATGGTAGTAAGTAGGTAGTAGTAATGCAAATGAAATGGCACAGGTGGATGACTGTGAGAAACAAACTGTACAAACATGGATGGATATGCATGTGCATGTGTACTGTAGGCTATGTAATTGACTACATTAGCATCTCGAAGATAATGTATTATGTTTTAGAAAATGCAAGTTACGATATATGAGACACAAATCTAAGCTATCAAAGATATTTATAAATGAATTCAATTCACAATAAGTTCATTGTTAATCTTGTATATAGGCCTAATGTTATATCATTTAATTACTTTAAAGCTACAATCCAAACGTTACGATAAAAGATGGCGGCACATCTATTGTCTGATCTGCTGTCTGCTTCAAATATATATTGCATTCACATACTGGTACTCATAACATATAAATTAGATTGCTTAAATATTTTCATTCAAATAAGTTCCGGTTTGTAGCTTTAACAAACAATGTTTCCAATAAACAAAACACGGTGTAATTAATATCTCTGTGATGAGGAATACATATATTTATATACATAATGGACTATAGCTTACATTTTGTTAATTTGGAATTAGGATTTCTATTTTCTGTCACATTAAATGTCTTCTGTATGGTCTGTTCAGTAAAAAATAGACATTATTGTAATACATTTAAGCCCCATATTTTGAAGCATTTCCAAAATGGAGCTGTTGCACGCTTAACTATGATATAATTACTTTTCACAACATTGGAGTGGCTATATTTGCTGTGTCAACTGTCAACTTCCAATATAAGTCCTTTGTATGCTCTTCTTCGTGATATATATACACGTATATAAATATTGCTTGTTGAAAGAGATGTGCGGATACAGACGCAGGAGGAGTCAGCAGTGCCAAGGGGATTGACACAAATAAAGAATACTATTATGACCGCAGTGAGAATGTCAGTTACTAAGGAGTTACTAAGGAGTTTAATTTATGAAATAAATAAACAACATGGAAACATTATTGTGCTGCAATGTTTTATTGAGTTGCTGTTTCATTCATGAGGACTCGGAGCAGTGCTGAGAGGAATACAGAAACACTAAAGAAGGAATACTATTCTCACTATGACCAGTGAGAATGTCAGCAATTTCATTCATGAAATAAACAATACAATTGACATGAATACATTAATGTATTTAGTATTATTTAATATAAAGGTTAGAGTCAAGAGTTCTGGTACTGTACCCTTTTGATCTCTCGATCAAAAATACTATCGCTAACATGCCACATGGCCCCCAGGCCGCCAGTAGTCCATTTGGAATTGTAACAGCTGAAATAAATAATATATCAGTATTCCGATATTAACCTGCGGAGCGCATTAACTTAAGTGAATGTGGGAGTAGCCCATGTATGAGATAGGGGATCAAATTAATAATAATCTTCTCCCTGTGATGTGGCCCCGGCCCTTAGTGGTTGTGGCCCTAAGCGACCGGCCGCTTATTGCTTATGCCTTGGAATCAGTGGCCAGACTGTAAAATCCATTTCCAAATGGACCCTTTATATGAGTGACTCATATAAAGGGTCCATTTGGACCGCGGCGCTGGCGCTGGTGGTCCCCGGCCAGACGCTGAGCACCGGTTAAATAAACCACGTGTTCGGTCCTCATCCTCAACCAAGACCTCAACTCTAACCTCTCGCAAATCTCCATTGGTCAATCAACATGTCCCTGATGCGGCAGGGAAACCGCGGCTTCCGATTGGCCCCGGGGTTGTGTCAATCAAGGCGGGACGAGAGAGAGAGCGATGAAGCCCAATTAAACAGCAGACCTACAAGCTCACAAGGCGACGCCTCGCGACGCCTTGTGAGCTTGTAGGTCTGCTGTTTAGTCGACGCCGTGAAGCTTCTGGTTTAAAGCGGCTTTGCAGCCTGGCCCTGGTGGCGTTGCTAAGGTAAGTTCAAACTGCTGGCTGCTGATGCTGCTGTCATACTTCTCTTCTCATGGCTACTGGCTGGCTGGCTGGATGGCTGCTACTCACAAAAAAAATGTGGCGCTGTGGTGGTGATGATGCTCCTGCTGCGGCCAGGCGGATACTAGCGCCGTTTCTATCAGAGAAGGAACAAAAAGACTCTATTAAATAAAAATAGATGGAGGCGTTTGAGAGCCATGCGTTTTCACCCACACTTGGCAGGAGGCAGGTATTTTCCTACAGCAGGCGTCGTTCTCGGAAAGCATCATTCCATTTCCATCTGCTACTACCGCGATTTAGCATCATAATAGCCTACAGCTGCTAATATAACCATGTTTCTTTTCCTTTGCGCACCAAAGTAACGTCAACTAATAATAGCAAAGATGGATATTTCGTTCCATGGATTGTCATTACCTGCCTCGTAGAGAAATAAGTCAAAGCACCACCAAGACAGAAACTCATCTGAGAGACGGCTGGGTTAGCAGCTGTATATTCTGCTCACAAACGGCGCCTAAAAACACACGAAAGGACTTTTTTTAGGATGTTAACACTGACAGGCAAGCTCTTCTGTTTGAGTGTTTCTGGCCACCTTTGATTTCGAGGGGGTTCGAACGCGCACCACCAGAGTGCAGCCTAGTCCCTCCACTAGAGTGACTGTGTGTAATCAACTTCACGTGAAGTTTTACACTCCTGGCACTGTGTGCCCGACTAATTAATGCCCCAGATATCATCATCCACTGAGAGGATCAACGACCCAACAGGGCTGCAGCCACCACCGGCATCATAACTCTACCTGTCATCAACACACACACACACACACACACACACACACACACACACACACACACTTTCATGTGCGTTACGCACGGAGCAGCGAGCCATCTGCAACCTACTTCTGTAGCTGCTATCCTACAACATTATGACGACTTTAATCACCCACCGCCACCGGGTTACAACAGCTTCCATCAATTCATTTGTCTGTGAAAAAAGCCTTGCCTTTCGTCAAGATGTGCTGGTGGAATTCTGACCAGACAACAACAACACATGGTGGAAACAGCTGAACTGAACCACGCACGCAGCAGTAATGCGTACTACAGTCCTGTGCACTGCACATTGTCCAGTTGTGTCATTGTCCACAGCGAAAGTTCTGTTCGCTCCCCCTCAACTGCCAGCTAACGAGCACGGACCCTTAGCTCTGTTGTGCTGTGCTGTAGAACTTGTTTTTTTTGCTTTTAATGATCGAATCACCTCGAAAAGGCTGTCAGTCACGCGATGAACTTTTTTTTAACATGCATTGAAGAGCTGGACTGGAAGCCTTAATCCCAATCAATTGTGGGTGCACATTGTCAGTCAATCATGCCAGTTAGAAAGAAAGGTGAGTTTATTTATGCTGTATTAGCTACAGGCAATAGGCTAATGCATGCCCATTATTAACAGACTATATAGCTACATTATTGTTGTTGTTGTTTTTTACCTAGGCCTATTGAATTTGAATTGAACATATACAGTAGATTAAGCATGTATTAATGTGGCTGTGCAAGGTCTGCATTACTTTTTGCAAGCAATATTAATAATGTGATATAGGATGTCTCTTCAAAAGTTTTAAAAGTCTGAAGAATTCAACTAAATTTATGAGTAAATTTCAAAATTATATTTTATCCGGGGTGCATACTTAGTTTAGACTAGTCTTGGTTAGACATGGGTTAAGGTTAGGTTTAGGTGTGCTTCTCCGTGGGAGGTTGGGTTTAGGGTGAGGGTTTGAGATAGGTTGTCGTTGTAGTTGTAGGACTAATGACTGGTCTAACCAATGATGTTAACCTGAACTAGTGTCACACTGTAGCAGCAAGTGACTCCATTAATTGCTCCATTCAGAAAATGTCTGGGGTGTCACCTTTGTGTTGCGTTTTAGTGGGAGGGTTAGTATTACTATGAATACATAATCTGATAACTATTACTACAACAAATTTACGCCTGGACATAAAACATCAAAAGAGAAAGTCCAGTCTCCCTAGGGTTTTTATTGACCCAGATAGTAGTACTCGTACTGTACTAGCTGTACTACTCGTACTGTACAGTACAATGCTGTACCATACTGTACTGTACTTGTACCGTACTGTGCTGTACTATTCGTACTGTACATACTGTACTGTAACATATTGTACCGCACTGTACTCTATCGTACTGTACTGTACTGTAACTGTACAGGTGCTGTACTCTACTGTCTGCGCTGTATGAACTTTGCTGCTGCAGTGGTCAATGGGTGTATTGTACTGTACTAAGATTGCTGCTGCAATGGGTGTGTGTGTGTGTGTGTCTGTGTGTTGCCGTACTGAAGCGGACATACACCTGGAGACATACATGGAGAAATACATAGGGACACACATTGCTGTGCATTGGAGCGGTTAGGCACCGCTATTAAAAAAGGGGGAGGAGCCGAAAGTTATGACGAAGATGGCGTTGCACCACTTCAGGAAGTAGACAGCGGAGGTATTGTGCATACAGTGTTATGCTGATTGTACATGGTGTAAGGCTACAGAAAGAAGATTATAATAGCCAGAATACTGAGGAAGATTTGTGGAAAATGTGGAATTATTTGGAGCATACATGTGCAAGGAGACCCCGGTCTAATGCTCCTCCGAACTCCATAGTAGCTGTTGTCAATTATGGTAATTTTCAGACATTTAGGTTATATACAATACTTAATTACTTATTGTATTGGTTTTGACAAAAGCAGCCTCTACGTCTGCACTGTGCACCAGCCTTCGTTCTTGTATTGAGTAAACGGTTTGTTTTCCTTCTTTCTGACAGATTTTGAGCTCGTGCTGCTGTGACAGGGAATTTCTTACCTCTGACATAATCACCTAAAGTAGTGGCACTGCCGACTTGACGCACCAAATTAATCCCGCTTTAATGTCTGTTGAGAACTCTAAAAATAACTTGCAAGCTTTATTTGCTACTTTGTCACTAATGTATTCTTGTACTGACTGAGTCTGAACTGAATTCTACAAAAGCCACATCAGCTGTGGAATTATGTAACAGATAATTAAAGCATCAGTTATAGAGATATGCAGAAATGTTCAAGTCATCCAGAAAGGCAGCGGCTAAATGTGTTGTAATCTACCATCCCCTTGTAGACACAGCGCGGGCCCTGGGTCTTCTGGAGGAGTACTGCTCAAAACTAAAGAAGCCTGAGGAGCAACAGCTAAAAACTGCCATTCAGGGAGTGATGGTGATCTTCAAAAGTAACCTGTTTGAAGCACTTCTTGGTAAGTCAACAGTGCTGCTAATTAGTGATGGGAGATTAATCAGAAAACACATCTGTATTTGCTGATTCTAGTTGTTTTGACTAATTCAATCTGACTTGCCTAAGCCTGCAGTGCAGATACCCTGTTACATGTATATTTCAGAATGTACAAAATTATTATCATTTTAAAAGGACATCAGTAATATCGGTTATCGGCCATAACTGCAATTAATTATATCCGATATCGATTTCGTCCCAAATGTCTCATCGGCACATCCCTACTGCTAATACCAATATTATGCCACACATTTTAACTGAGCTCTGGCCATTACAAAAGATCACGTTTAACATTCCTTTTAAATCTTTTTGTATTTGCACAGAATGGGATAATTCAGGGAATACAATTATAATTCAGGAGTGAGATAGTACTACACTAGATGGAGGCATACCTTTAGGTTTATCTTTTTAAGATATGTTTTGTATGGCTTTTTTGCCTTTATTTGATAGGGGAATACATGCGGCAAAGGCAGGCCCAGGCCGGGTTTATCTTTTTAAGGTGTTTTATTGCATCTGGTATCAGATGTATAGTGTTTTGAGTGGATGGGAGAGCCTCTACTGTATGTGTTATGTCCTTGTTGATGTAGTCAGGTTGATTGTTATGTTTGACATGTTTGATGTATTGCTGTGTCTGTGTTGTGCCCAGGGACCCCCTCAAAAACCAGATGATGCATCTCAAGGGGCTTATCCTCAAAATACATTTCAAATAGATAAACCAGTAAGACGCCCTGATGGCGAGAAGCGGCGAGGTTGCGTGCACGCATCCGCCTGGGTTAACGTTAGACTGTTGGCCGAGCGCTGGCGCTTTGGCATGGGGGGGTCAGATCAACATATGGAATGAATTATGTACTGGCCATATATGGAGCGTTTCTTGGGTGTACAGGGTTTCGATGAGGTCAGATCAACATATGGAATGTCAGAACGGGTCAGCTCCATATATGGAGATCTAAGGGTTTGAGGTTTCTGGCTGGCTCCATATATGCAGTTCTAGCTTATGATCCAGTCTTCTCCATATATGGCTATCCAGGGTTTTATGAGGTCTGTGTCGTGATCTTCATATATGGAGACGGCCACGTCTCCATATATCACGATAGTCCATCACGAGGAGTGATGGACTGACGGCCATATATCACCATATATGGCCGTCAGTCCATCACGCCTTGTGAGACGCTCCATATATGACGCGTGACGTGTGTGGCGGACTGACTGCCATATATGGTGGTGTGACGGATCGACGGACGGACGGATCGACGACCTACACTCGCAATAGTCCTGGTTCTCTGAGTAGCATGAGTGGCTCAAAGGGAATGATAACCAAATATATCATTAAAATCGTTTTCTAAAACGGGTATTCCCAATACTTGATTCTGATTGGCTGGTTTCTGATTAGACCCCGTTGTAAATCTCCCGATAATCCACACCTTCAAACCCAGCTGCGTTACATTCATTCCGTATCTCTATCGCTGGAGTCTGCCGGAGTCAGCTGGACTCATATTAAACAAGGAAGTGTGGCTCGCTCGGGTGGGCGCAAAGTGTAACTACTTTTAGGAATCGTTTCATGAATTAAAATTGCTATCTGCTGGTAACCGTTTTAGAAAAGCAATAAACCACGCAAGGTCCGATCTTACCATGTATTTTATAATGGCTGAGAGGGTCAGAGACTCATTACGCCTCTCAGCCATTATAAAATAACCGGTAACCTCACCCCTCTTGTGGTTTATTGCTTAAATAACTCCCTCAAGTGGATGACAAAGTCCACACCTCAACTATAACAACAATGTTAGTTAAAACGACAGTGGTGAACGATATCATTGAGATCACTTTCAGAGCGATTTGATGAACAATAGAAACACGGACGACGTTCAATATGGCACTCCGGTTCAAGTCACATTTAACCCATTTATACACTCATTGTTCATCAGTGTGGATGCTCAAATCATTCTTGTTATAGTTATCTTTATAGTTATCATTCTTGGTGTGGACAGCCCTTGACTATGGAAAAGCCCCTTGCATGACCTCAGCAGAAGCTTGAATTTCACCAGCCCTGGGTGACTGGCATTAATGAAACGTGATTCAGGGGAGGGACTGATCCCCCTCCCGATATATTGGCCTGACTATGCATAATTCGTCATTCAAAACACACACTCATGCTACTCACTGTACTCAGAGAACCTGGGTTATGCTAGAGTTCTCTTCGTAGACGTAGCATTCATTTTGTATCTCACTATGGGAATATACTAATTCCCATATAGCTAGACAAGATTGCTCCAAAACTGTCCCATGTGGCTCTTCTTAACAAAGGAGCTTATTTCTAAAAGCCTGCAATGAGGACCAAATATGTCACCACAATGTTTCAATGCCAAGTGAACTGCCTGTAACTCCAGGCAATTTATATGGGTCGATTGTAAATGAGGTCCTCATACTCCATTCACTGTCCTGCCCTCATGAGTGCTCCCCAGCGCACAAGAGAGGCTTCCCTGGCTAGGACAAGGCCCATTGTCATGCCTTGTATTAAAAAAATAAAACAGTTTTCTCCACTGGTGTAATGCTACAGACTAGTACAGAGCACTCTGACTCAACAATGTCCGTCATGGCACGGGTCCAATTCCTGGGAAGCCACCCAGTGTTGGACTTCTTTATTTGCACGGTTCCCAAAATAACAATCACTACTACTACTAGGTTTGCCCGCTATGCCTTGACTCTCAGGAGGAGGATTAAGGTCAGCCCTCTGACGGTATTAAATGTTCTGCCAGTGTCAACCCACTCTTTTTCCACATTTATTTGAAGCTTATCAAATGTGACCATTTCTGATCGAGACTAAGTAATTGAATCTTTAAAATTTTCCTTTTTTCATGTCATGAAAGCAGGGGAATCATATCTTCAAATTGACAGTTTGACCCACCAATTTTGGAGATATGGCTTATAGAGTAATGTCTTGCAGAAAACCGGCTTAAAAGGTTCACTTCTGTGGACTCTAACATTACACCTAGCTACATGTTCAAGCATTTATTTCATATTTACATGTCTATTTCAACTCTGACATTTATTTCACACATGCTCTATTCTAGTATGTGAAGAATCTGCCTAAAAAAGTTTTTCTTCTCTCCTGAACAGTTAGTCTTGCCACCATGACTGGTATCTCTGTATCAAAAATAATCACAAATGCTCTATAAGAATTCTTGTTTGATCCAATGCTTCCTGAAAGGAAGGCACTGCTATTAACCAGTCGCCCTACATGGCTAATCAGTCGTGTGCATGTGAAGGTTGAGAACAGGTTGCGTTGGTTTTATTGCCACCAAATCACCAGGAAGTTTGTCACCCCAGAGAGAAGTAGCTCTTTCTGGTGGTTTCAGTGGGGGGGGGGGGGCAACAGTATGCTGGCGCCTCCTTGTGACTGAAGAACATGTCATTCTTTTTGGAAGGAACACGTTATTCCAACCAGTTCCTTTCCCTTACATCAGGGGCCAGAGGGAGGCAGTTTAGAAACCAGGATTACTGCATGTTTTTTGTGAGTGTACCTACCCTAGAGGACATGGGGAGAACATGAAAACTCCACACAGAAAGGCCTTTTTGCCAACCTCACCTAGGGTATGGGGACTGATGACGTGGAGGAAAGAACTCGCCCACAGCAGGAATCGAACCTAGGACCTTCCAACTGTTTTATGTTTTCCAACTTTTCTAGTTTCTCAACAGTGCCGTGGATGCAACAGTCGAGACATAGTTATTCCAGCGTGACTGTATGAGGTGCTTGAGACAAAACTGGCGTCCCGTGGGGGGACCATTGAAACCAGAACATTGGCCCCTTTCCTCTTCGGAGGCACAGGGATGCCGACCTGGACTCTGCAACACTGAAATAACGGGCTCTCTGTTATGATGGATAATATCTTCCTCCAGCTCTGCAATTTGCATTAACCGAACTAACGGTTCTTTTTTTTAAAAATAACTTAAGCTCATAAAAAACTATGCTTAAACTTAACCTTAACCCTAAAGTTTACCGGTTATATGATTATTTGATTTGGGTCTAAAAAGGATAGGTCTTCATAAAACAGTGGCTGATGTTGCAGTTTTAGCCAAAATGGATCATTATGCATATGCACATTGTCAATTATCCGGTGCAATACCTTAATTTAGATTTTGAATGCATAAGAGTTTTTAGTTCTTGAAATGTAAAACAGGGTAAACTATAAAAAGTGCTCCATGGAGCACAGGTCTCCACAAAATGTGTAGGAGTAATTGTTAATTGTTCAATGTAGTAGAAACGTGTGTGCAAAGTTTCACATTGGACGTTGCGTTCATGATTTGAGGCAGTTTGTTCAAAACAGGTGACACCTGAAAACTTTAGATGTCAATCTTAGCCAACCATGATATAAAAAAATCGCACTAGGGTATGAAGATCATGTGTACCGCTTTGTGTGATATTTGGATAAAATCAGAAAAACGAATATAAATGATATGATATGATATGATAATATGATATAGTACTTTATTGTCAGTTCACACTGAAATTTGTCTTGCGACACAGCAGCCAAGTATGCAGAAACACATATACAAAACACAAATAACAAGACAATTTACATACATAAAGACATGAGCAATATCCACCGCTTAGATTATCCTGTGGCTACTACATCTCCTGATTAAGCCTCAAGGTCGACTGGTAGACAAAGGACCTCTTTAGTCTGACCTTATTGTATGCTGGTACACCATATCTCCTTCCTGAAGGTAGCAACCTATATTCTCCATACAACACATGCTTAGTATTAGAGGTGATATTCCTTGCTAACCTTAGGATGCTGTTATCATATGTGGATGTATAAAGTTTCTGAAGTTGTTGTCCAACAATCTTTGAACAAATGTTCAGTTGTTGCAGCAGTTGTGACTTTAGGTCTGCAGACAAACATCCATACCAGGTGGTACTACAGTACTGAAGATCACGGCGAAGGAAGTAGATTCTTTGCTTTGTTTTCTTACACACTGAATCAATCTGATCTTTCCATGACAAAATATGGTCTAATACTACTCCTAGGTATTTGTACGATCATATCTGGTTGATCGGTTCACCATGAATAGTAATTGGGGATCTGTGTATCTCTGGTGGTGTACCAAAAACAATCTCTTCTGTCTTTTTTGTGTTAATGATGAGAGCGTTGTTATCACTCCATTCATCCACCTTATTTACTCTGTGTTGGTGCAGTCCAGGATCACTGGAACTATCTAGGAGAGAAATCAAAACTGTATCATCTGAGTATTTTAGAATGTATTGGTCTTGTGTGTCAGTGCGACATTCAGACAGGCATTCCTCAATACGACAGCTGTCAGTATAGAGGGTGAAAAGTACAGCTGAGCTCACACAACCCTGGGGAGCACCAACATTAGTAGTTAATGCTGATGAGAGGGTTGTGTTCACTTTCACCCTCTGTACTCTTCTTAGTAAGAAAAGAAGCATACCAGTGAATTAAGTATGGATTCAGTTCCAACTGTACCATTTTTGACACTAGTATATCAGACTGTATTGTGTTGAAAGCTGAAGAAAAGTCTAAGAATAGCACTCTCGCATGATTCTTATTTGACTTGTCTAGGTGTTTTGTAATTAAGTGGACCAGTGTGACAACCGCATCCTCTGTACCGCAACCCTTTTTGTAGGCAAACTGACTGGGGTCGAATTTGTCTTTGGTTATACTGACAAGATGTTGTAACAGTATTCTTTCAAGTGATTTCATAATCACTGAAGTGAGAGCTATGGGTCTATAATCCTTATGTTCTTTTGGACATTGGATTTTGGTTAGTGGTTTTATATGTGAGGTTTTCCAAGACAGGGGAATTGTGTGTGTGTCTACAGAGGTTTGGAATATTGGTTGCTACACTGGAGCCAGCTCAGATGCAAAGTGTTTGAGGAGAAAAGCACTGCATTCATCTGGCCCATTAGCTTTCCTTGTGTTAGTACACTGAAACACTTTCCTTACATCCTCTTCAGTGATGGTAATTCTGTCTGAGGGGGCAGGTGTTACAGCCTTGAGTATTTCAGTGCACTTAAAGGGAATTGTCCAATGATTCAAATCTGGCGAAAAAGGTGTTTAGGTCATTGGAAAAGACAAGTTCATTTTCGGTCACAATAGGTTTCGTTGGGGTTGACATTCCTGTCATAGATTTCATAGTATCCCATGCCTTTTTGTGGTCGTTGGCATTAAACGCATCCTCCAGACGCTGTCTATGTGCCAATTTTGCCTGCCTTATTTTCGTTTTTAACTTTTTATCTGCCAATTTAAGTGCACCAAAATCTTTGTTTATGAAAGCTGTTTTTCTTTCATTTATTACATTTTTTATATCTTTTGTCACATATGATTTGTTGTTTGGATAGATTTTTATCTCCTTTGTAGGAACAACCAGCTGTACACAAAAATTAATATAATCGTTTGTAACTGTGGTAATTTCATCTAATGAACCATCTCTGAACGTGTCCCAATCAGTCCAGTCCAGGCATGCTGCAAGTTGTTCCTTGTTGTCATCTGTCCATGTCCTGACTACCTTCTTCTCTGGCTTCCCTCTTTTTAATTTGGACTTATAAACTGGGGTCATGCACACAACATTGTGGTCAGAGGTCTCTATCGCTGGCCCAATCTTGGCTACATATGCATTTGAAATGTGTTTCGCATAAGTCAGCCTCCTGGTGGTGCTATAAATGGCAGATTTGGAAAAATGCAGGGCAGACATTTTTCCTTGGCCTTTAGGGAGAGTGCATACGCAGATCAGTTATAGGTAATGACCCGACTGGGCCTCTTATAGCTTATGGGAATGTGCATGCACAGTTTCACCGCAATCGGTGCTTTCATGATTTGCATAATTTGGTTCTAAACGGGCCAGTCGTGCAAACTATTATCTATGTCAATCTGGATCAAAAATCCAAGAGTGTGTTGATTAATTAATTAATTATGAGTAATGACTATAAGATAATGTTTACCGATTTGCGTTAAATTTGGATAAAATAAGAGGAGTTATATAAGAATTGGCATCCAGGGAGTGTGTTTGCACAGTTTTCCTTTGCCCTGGTGTAAAACATACTCTCTCTCCAAATATTGGAATCGGCCTCGAAAACGACCGCTACTAAACACTATAATAAAGTGTAAACTAGACCAGTTCAAAGGTGGTAAACTGGTGCAATCTGACGATAACTACCCAGCGTAGTGTTTTCGCCAAGTTCTTTGCAGGCATTAAGAAATGGTCAGTCATCAGTGCAGAGACTGTATAGCATGTTTGTACTCTGAGACTGTCTCGCGACCCCCTGCCCCTCAATACAAATTGACTGCTACAATAACCTTAATAATAGAGAAAATGTACATCATGAATAAATACTGAAACCAGATATAATCATTTAGGAAATGTATGCATGTGTACTATGTAAACTCTTAATTTCCATTTTCCAGCCATTCAGTTGCAAAAAGAAAAACTTTTTCCCTTTCTTTCCTTTTCTTTTCTTTTCTTTAAAAAAATAAAGTAATCTGGGGACCCCCCCAAATAATTTGGCGACCCCCCCCTGGGCTTCATAGATGGCTTCATAGATATGTTTGACAGCCCTATAGTATCATCAGTGTTGCGTAAAATTTATTATTTGTGTTTTTGTTAATGTTTATACATTATCTTATACATTATCTTTCCTGGACCCTGTGTTGGAAGAACTAAAAACCAAGGCAAAAGATATACAATTAATAATAGACGTGTTATTATGTAAAAAGTTAAAACTAATTGTTTTAACATAATAGCACATCTGTAAAACTGAGTTTTAAGAAGTAATTGTAAAGGTGATGAAAGTTTACGTTTAGAGCCCCAGTGGCATATACTCGATTAGATTTATAGATTTCAAAACGGTATCGTCACCTGCTAGAGATCCAAATGTTCAGTCAAATGCTTTCTTATATACTTTTGGAATATATTCTGGAAGCTAATGGTTTTCCAGTGGATTTGATCTAGGTGCTATATCTGATAATTGATTAGAATATCTTCCAAGCTATTTTGTTCATTCCCATTTTGGATTTTAATGGGGGGAAAAAAGATGAGAAAAGAAAACATTTTCTGCATGCTAAACATTGTTTCTGCTTTCATAATTGGGTTCTATAGTGATAAGGAGCAGTGGTGGATGATTACTGATGGCTTGCATTACTACAACACCAGGAGGGCCAAAGAGTGATTCCCCAGAGATTAGAGTAATTTTTATGGATGGATGCTTGATTTTGGCTGTATGATCGGTCCCTAGTCGTGTGCAAGCATTGGTCTAGCACACAATTTTGATGACTGAGTTAACATATTCAGAGATGTCTGGTCAGTTCGTCTTGCTATCGTAGAAAACAATGAAGTCCAGCGATGAAATCAAACACAGTTGCAACTCTGCGATGGAACAAATGAATACTGAAATAGATGTAATCATCTTATAAAGCATTAGGTGCTTTCTAATCTGGGCAGCGGCGTGTGTGCCCCAGCTAAAACCCATCAATGTGGAGTGGATTCTGGTTTGGATTAACCTAACCTCGGATCCCAGGGTTGTTTTCTCAGAAAGAGCCTGGGGAATTTTAAAGCAAAAACTATATAGAATGTGGCTGGGCTATTATTGACAGTATGGGCAGGAGGGGGAGGGTCTCTCCCTGGTGCGCACATAAGTAGGCCTTATTGCATAATCGCATAATCACAATTATTTGAGATGATCACAATTATTTTTGTATCATCGTCATAATATTTCATAATATATATTTATAATTGTTTCCGTGATGAAAAATGTTTTCAAATATTTAAAGAAATAATTGGAAATATCACTTATACAAGCTCTACCAGTTAATAAATAAGTTAGTCGTTTCTTTAAGTTGTTTGTCATATCTGCCCTCAATTTGTATGACAATTAATAGTCAAGTAAAATGTACTGTAATTATGGTGACAGGCCTAGGCTACACAAGTACACATAAGTAGTGCCAGTGTAAAACACTTTTCAAAACGTCTCTAAAAAGAGAATACCAGCACTCACGGAACAGTCCTTTAAGGCACTTTATTATTTAATGCATAATTGTCATGGTATGCTACTATGCTGCAGAGCAGACAGCACAACGTACATGTTCTGCGTGTAGCCTTCATCAGCGTTGTATGCTGCAGACAACGGAAGTGTCACATTTATAATGTCCGTAGGTGAGACACCTTCCCGTGTCTGTGTCGATACAAATAACGTCCAACCAACTAGTACCCAAAAGTGCACTCACAATACCCATTCATCAACAGAAAATGTCATAATCTATTATTACAAATGTAAAGTTAAGGCACACATGGCTAAGGAACCCAAAGTCAATAGCCACGTCATGCCAAGCCCGCCCTCCTAACCACTGCACCTCCGTCCGACCCACTGCACTCACACGGCAGTGTCGTCACGAACTTACCCTCCGCGTCGTTCCAACGCTATCTCCTCATGTCGCGCCGGCCGCCGAGCCACAACACCACCCGCGGACCAATGCTCATTGCACTGCCACCAAAGTCAGCTCCCTCACGCCGGCAATGCATTTCCTCACTACACTCACTATCGCCAAAAGCACCCACACCCACGAACGCACAGTCGCACACACTCCATCATATTAATGTATGGACACTGTTTCCTGTGCAACATCGCCGCCATGGTCTCACACGTCCCTCCGTTCACGTCTACATAGTAGAATATCAACCTACCTGCTACACATACCATGGTGCCTGAAACAGATATCCACATGTGGATGCATAGCATCCTAAATTGCGTTTCCCTTGGCTTTCGGTTGCTTGCACGTATCCCATTACCAAAACACAACAAACACGTCTGTCAATGACTAATGTACATAAAGACTAAATAACAAAGATGCTACTAAACTAATATAAGACTAGATATTCAAGGAAAACTCCATTTAAGTCGACCCCTCTCTTAATAGGTTGTCATTTAATCTACAACGTTTCGACCCTTGTGGATCTTCGTCAGGTAAGGTCATACCTGACGAAGACCCACAAGGGTCGAAACGTTCATTAAAGAGATGTGCGTGCTTCCTGTTGGATCCTATCTGTCATTTAATCTACACATAAAATACAAAGGGACAATAGTAGCCTACAGAGTAAAACAGTTGTGTTTTTGAAATTAACATGGCAACTACAGCAAGTAACACTACGCCAACAGAAGTGTGTCGGGTGGTCGGGTGTCGGGTACGGGCAGAAATTGAGAACTCAACATGAACTAGTAAATGTTTGGGACTGTGAATTTAGTTCAAAATTCCAAATTGTTACCCATAAATAAATAATAATAAAAAAGAATAAATGCACATTCATAGTTCCTGCTACAGTAAGTAGGAACAGTAGGAGCTAAGAACGTGACATTTGAGCCACAGTATAGCTCTTGTGATGTGTTTATTTTACTTTATTGTGTACTGTGTGGCATTGTAGGCAACCAATGTACAATATCTACATACACACAGTAGTATTTGGCGCTCTAAACAATGCACTTCATTAGCTTTTGCTGATGGACAATCACTACATTTGGAAAAGACACAAAAGGAGGGGAAAGGGGGGAAAAAGGTCCCTGATGATTTAGCTAAAGTTCCCCTTTAAGTTGGCAAGCTCCATGACCTGGCCCTTTTAGTAGACATTTCTTGCAATTACACCATATCAAAGATTACCAAGTGCTTTTGGTAAGCTTTAAGGGTTACATGTGTACTTAGTGGATTACAGGTCTTTTCAAAAGCAAATTGTAGATCATCTGTTGGTGCAATCACTAAGGCCACATACAATAGTTTTCATCCATTTCCATCTGACAAGAAGCCTGAGTTATACTTGGTTGTGCAAAAACGTAATAAAAATAAATAAGACTAATGACAAGATTCATATAATTATTGTTGTTAGGACTTTAACTTGTGGAGGTGAAACGTAATATTACAGAGACAATCACCCCCACAAACAAATGAGGATATTTGGCTTAAGTATATTATTCCAGTGTCCAAACATAACGTAGTTGTCCAGATGTGACGGGTCTGCACTAGTGAATAGTGACTCCTACACATAATTGCCTTAGGCGTTCAAAATAAATGTGTTTGTCCATCTGTTAAACGGAGCAGGACAGGTACGTACAGACTGCCTTTCTAGTGAGAAAACTGTTGCTGTAGAAACAAGAGAACTGTTCACCATGTCTAGTGCTGTAGAAACAAGAGAACTGTTCACCATGTCTAGTGCTCGAATACAAATGTCTCCCCATTATATAATTGTATTATACTTTAGACCAGTGGTTCCCAAACATTTTAGCTCGAGACCTAAAAGAGCAATTAGACGTTTGCCAGGCTTTGACCCAAACTAGTGAAAATAGCAGTAACCCAAACTAGTGAAAATAGCAGATCTACAAGCTTATTCTGGAATTTGTCTGAAAAACATTTAAATTAGTTATTAACTTGTGATTTTTTTTGAATAATAATAATAATAATAATTAGAAACAAAATGTAGGAAACGGCAAATGAAGGGGTATTTACTCGCGACCCATAACAATTGGTCTGCGGCCCACATATGGGTGTGTGTCTAGGCCACTAATGTGCTTCATATGAGACTGATGTTTTGGAATCTTGGACACATCATGGGTAGTAGTGTGTGCATCCATACTGTGGGTACGCTCTGGGGTCCAGTAGAGGGAGCTATGAGACATAGTTTACATTAAATCACTAATCTGTTTGCCTTCTGCCAAGATGCTGGTGGGGTGACAAGGCTTTTCTCCAGCTCAATGATCAAATTCAGGCGGATGACATGAAGACAACAATTGTATTGGTTTCACTGCTAGCATTTGGGGAATGTCATTCCATTCCCTAAATGATGATTTTGCCATTTGTATTTATTTATGTACCTATATATTAATTGATGGAGGGCAGTAGTGAAATAATGCGCCTGTTTTTAGTTTCAAAAGTTTGTCGGGCGGTTCTCAAGAGGCGTGAACCACAGACACAGACGGACAGAATTCTTCCATTTATAGTAGCATTAAAGCTGCAATCCGCTATTTTTACCAATCTGTATGGCAGACCAGGTAGAGTATGTTTTAAAGCAGCTATAACATGCATTTTAAAACTGTTTTTAATATTTAATACTGTATAGTCTATGTCCCTCAAACTTATTTCTAATGGTTTGAGCCTCAATCACACTCTGATATAACCAGTCCATGGCATTTCTTTTTTTTTGTGCTTCTAGAGCAGTTTTAGCTGCAGTACTACATAGTACTGCGACAATGGCCCCCAGAAGTCGGCATACCCCTCCCGGAGTTAGGACAAAACACAACATAGTTTTTCCTCATCTCTAAGGCCTCCCATACATGAAATGGATTCTTGTATAAAAATATTTTACTGCAAAAGTGGTGAAATTGTTATTTAAAGTTATACACCTCAAACTAAAAATAAAGCCTGTCCGTCTGGTGGTTGAGGCACTTAAAGGCATGTAGATTCACAATGGAAGCTCTGAGAGGTTCAAAACTTGGCATACTTGAAGCCAGAACATACCTCTACATTCTAGAAAAGACTGAATGTCAATATCTGAATGTCAATATGAGATATAGTCATTTTAACACATACTTACAGTAGGCGGAATTGTACATCTATGTAGATGTCTTCTCTACTTTGTAGTGACTCTGGAATGGATTGTCATAGCAACACATATGATGGCTTGTAGGAAAGGTGAGGTTCTACTGAATCCAGCAATACCAATTGTGTAAATGTAGCTTGCATAATCGTGGAGTTATGGCACAAAACATATATGGTGTCCCAAACGGGGGGAAATAAAACTAATGAAATCTACAGTATCACATTAGTTTTATTTTTACTTCACTTATCAAGGGTGGGAAAACATAAACAAATCACTTGAGTAGAAGTCCCTAAAATGTATGAAATGTCTCAAACTTGAGAAATGAGAAATTGTGAACAAATAGATGCCGCTTCAATAGAGAAATATGCAAGCCTAGATTGGAACTACTAACTATTATTATGTTGCAGCACATGACCTGGATGTTCCCTCATCAAGCTCAAATCTCAATATTATCCTCATAAATATAAATAATCAAGTTATTCATTTCTGTTATTTGAGTTATTTGGTTACAGTCAAGTTATACTACACTACAGTATTTGGCTCCACCTGCATCTTATTGCCTACAGTATGTGGCTTTCTTCATAAAATGACAGGTAAAATCATTTCACATATTTTGGAATGTGAAAAGATGAGATGAACCTTGTCAAATCAAGTAGCTATTTAGCTGACTGGAGTGGAGAGTGACCTAGCATTTAGTTATCTTTAGTGTAACAGAGCCTACTGCCTGTCCCGTAGTCTACACTGACAATAGCAGAACCCTGCCCTGACACTGTTTCACCAGAATGGAAAATAGACTTAATTAGTATCACTTGTAATATGGTTACTGCACATACTATAGCCTAAAAATAGTGCGCGCAATGCACAACATAGATACTGTACAAATTCTGAAGTGTATCTTTAAACTTTTACCAAAATGGAATATTGGATCCAAATCTTTGTATCATCTTTGCTAAACAGTTGGAAAAAGGCACGAAACAAGACCCATAATGTATAAAGACCACGGCAGAAGACCTTCAACACTAACTGTTGTTCAACAGAGAGATGATGTTCATAAAACCCTGGCAAACCCAAATTCAATTCAATTCAATACTCTCCTCTCCTCATCATATACTGTATCATGTTGAGAAAACTACTCCAGTAAGACCAGAGTGAGAGCATGCCGTCTCGTCAAGAAGACTGAACAGGGTACAACATTGTTGAATAGGATACAACACTGTTTAACATACAAATATATTGTTTCATTTGTGGGAAGGCCAGCACAATTGATTGATTGATTGATGGATTTAATAGTTTATTAAACATAAATGTAAAAACAGCAACAGAGTACAGTCATACAATTAGTCCAAAAGGGATAGCACAAAAAAGTCCTCGCGGTCTTGTTGCAATCAGTTCATAGACAAAACCAGGACTACTGGTCAGAGTACCAGAGACAGGGCCTTCACATGGTCACTGGTCAGAGTACCAGAGACAGGGCCTTCACATGGTCACTGGTCAGAGTACCAGAGACAGGGCCTTCACATGGTCACTGGTCAGAGTACCAGAGACAGGGCCTTCACATGGTCACTGGTCAGAGTACCAGAGACAGGGCCTTCACATGGTCACTGGTCAGAGTACCAGAGACAGGGCCTTCACATGGTCACTGGTCAGAGTACCAGAGACAGGGCCTTCACATGCAGCATCAGAAAGATTGATGAAGTTGTACATCGGCTGCTCTCGTACCCAGATCTCTTTGCATATGATGACAAATATCATAAATGCTACCTAAAACACTAAATATCTAAACGAAATATAGCAGCTATAAAACAAAGAATTAGAACAGCAGACCAGTATCTATGTCAAAGCTTTTATTAATCTCACTGAAATAGTTAACATCTTTCTTTAAATAAATGAAAGTGATGACAAGTCATCACTTTCAATAAATAAGAGTTATGACATACTGAAGACACTGGTCCATGGTTTTCTTCATCGATATATCTGCAGGTCTATGTAGTAGTTCTGGATTTTCTTGGATATTTGCATCTTCTCTCATTGTGCCCATTTCCCATGGGCACACTTTTAGAGCATGCAACATCAGACTTTCCATGTTCTACAAATTATAATGCTGTATGTTTCCAGGGTTTGTATTTAGACAATATCATCTTCTTCCTCAGAGTCAGTGTCTTCAGTATGTCATCATAACAGTCAAGGAGTTTATATACCGTAAATGGAAATTGGTGCATTTACAGTATATAGAGCTTTTATCCAAAGCACTTTACATAGATTGTGCATTACATTCACACATTCAGTCACACACCGATGGCAGAGGAAACCATACAAGGCACCGACCTGCACATCGGGATCAATTAGGGGTTCAGAGTCTAACTCTGGGGGAGCCCTGGATCGAACTGAGAATATGGTATGATATAGTACTAACGGTATATTGTTAGTTCACACTGAAATTTGTCTTGCGAACCTCACGGTTCTCCATCCAGCCGCTCTATTGGCCACTCTATCCCTGAGGCACTGCCGCCTCGGCATATTACCAGTATTATTGTATATTTGTCATCATACACAAAGAGATCTGGGTACGAGAGGAGCAGATGATGTACAACTTCATCAACCTTTCTGATGCTGCATGAAGGACCATAAGTCTCTGGTACACATACCAGTACCAGCCATAATGGCTGTCAGATGTTCTGGTCTTGTACTGGCACACAAATGAAAAATATCTTTGTATGTTAAACAATGTTGTATCAACCCTATTCAGTCTTCTTGATGAGACTGGTGCAGGCATGCTCTCACTCAACATTTGCAACTTGCTCATTACTGCAGCATATTGTCTGTATATAGAGCCACAGTGTTATGAACATCATCATCTCTCTGTTGAGCAACATTTAGTAAGATCATTTTAATTTTGAGTATCTGCCGATACTGATTTTTCCCCATCTGAAAATTATATTTTTATGCAACTCCTCCAATATCACAATAGTACAATATCCCAAATCACGGACAATATACAGTCTAATATCATGATATGGCTATCATATTGATACTAGGGATGTCCCAATCACATTTTTGTGCTCCTGATCTGATCATTTAAAAATGTCATGATCGGCCCTGATTTCCGATACACTTCACATTATAAGATCACATAAGATGCACATAGGTGGAGCCAAATACTGTAGTATAAATTGACTGTAACCAAATAACTCAAATAACAGAAATGAATAACTTGATTATTTATATTTATGAGGATAATATTGAGATTTGAGCTTGATGAGGGAACATCCAGGTCATGTGCTGCAACATAATAATAGTTAGTAGTTCCAATCTAGGCTTGCATATTTCTCTATTGAAGCGGCATCTATTTGTTCACAATTTCTCATTTCTCAAGTTTGAGACATTTCATACATTTTAGGGACTTCTACTCAAGTGATTTGTTTATGTTTTCCCACCCTTGATAAGTGAAGTAAAAATAAAACTAATGTGATACTGTAGATTTCATTAGTTTTATTTCCCCCCGTTTGGGACACCATATATGTTTTGTGCCATAACTCCACGATTATGCAAGCTACATTTACACAATTGGTATTGCTGGATTCAGTAGAACCTCACCTTTCCTACAAGCCATCATATGTGTTGCTATGACAATCCATTCCAGAGTCACTACAAAGTAGAGAAGACATCTACATAGATGTACAATTCCGCCTACTGTAAGTATGTGTTAAAATGACTATATCTCATATTGACATTCAGATATTGACATTCAGTCTTTTCTAGAATGTAGAGGTATGTTCTGGCTTCAAGTATGCCAAGTTTTGAACCTCTCAGAGCTTCCATTGTGAATCTACATGCCTTTAAGTGCCTCAACCACCAGACGGACAGGCTTTATTTTTAGTTTGAGGTGTATAACTTTAAATAACAATTTCACCACTTTTGCAGTAAAATATTTTTATACAAGAATCCATTTCATGTATGGGAGGCCTTAGAGATGAGGAAAAACTATGTTGTGTTTGGTCCTAACTCCGGGAGGGGTATCTCGAAAACTAAAGCACTTTTTGACTGTTTGTTGCAGGACTAACAATGTCCTGAGGTGGTGGGGGTGCTGAATTGAAATTATTTAATATTTGAGTCATTATAATACTGAGGCTAGATCATCCCAGGCTTGTTTCCATTCCATGCCAGCTTGGAAAATCAACAATGGCGGACATTGTTGAAGTTGAAATGCAAATTTGGAACTGAAGACTGAAGAGGGGAAGGGATTATACAAAGTAGGGTGATACTGATGACATCACGCATTAAACCAAATCAGTTGAACTGTTCCTGAGAGCAATTTCCATAAAAGCCCTATATGATGAGAAAGCCTGATTGTTCAAACTTGCGTATTTGTGGGGATAGAAAATTCATAGGGGAGCCTAAAAAAAACTTTTTTATTAAGTTGAATTTTATGTTATAGGTCCTTTAATATTACAAATGGCACACCTACAGTGTTGGAAGTGGTCTCCCTACTCTTCCTTTGAAGTTCCAAGTTCCAAGTCCAGATTTCCTATTGCTTGAGCGGTATATGTTTGATTTCCTGCTTTACTAGCTTTAGCAGACCCAGGTTTAAATCTCAGGTGTTACAGCATGTGCAATCACCTCTCTGTCAGGGGATATAAAACACTCACACCTACACCGTGCCGCTGATCCCATTGATATATGGAGATCTCTGTAACTTTCACTCCTTGTCCCTTTTATGCCCAATATATAGAGACATGCCCTATTGTAAGTTCTTGTAGTTTTAACACTCAGACATGTTTGGATTATTAAACCAGTGTCGCGCTGCAACACGTTGTGAGCTATAGATCTTCTAATTTCGGAGTGTGCCACCTTAACGTATAACTCAGGCTCTATGCCTCCTGCCTTGCTCAGGTCTACTGAACCCACATACTTGGTTGACCCTGCTAGAACAAATTTTACCTTTCTTCACTACCAGGGTAGAAGTCTTGTAATGAGAAACTGTATGTTGTACATTTCCTATCCCCTTCATGCTTGGGGCAGTGTGTGGGCTTAACATTAACATAAAACAGTGGGATATGAATAATCAATTACTGCATCCTACCCTAAGGCTGAGCCATCATCACTATACACCTCATTTTGTCTCTACTCTGTGTCATGTTTGCATTTGACAGGTTTACAGTAGGTATATATTTATTCAGAATATTATTCTGTGCTGGATTAATTTACATAGCCAGGATTAAAATAGGGTGCATTTTGCATCCCAAACACAGTTTATAGTTAAGTTTAAAATGAGTAATACACTGTCTGGGTGTCATCTTGAATGAGATTAAAAATCAGCTGTATTTGGAGGAATGTGCAGATATGGGAATCAAAAGGGTGAATGAAATCAAGATTCATTTATATTCGTTTTTCTTTTTTTATATTTTTAATCCCACAACCCATTTTTTCACCCAGTGTCAATTATTTAATGTCATCCTGGGCACTGCACTTCCTCTGCCAACCTGTGGGGGCAGCAGGCTGACCTCATGCTTCCTTCTATGCATGAGGAGTCCAAGCTGCTTCTGTTTATCTCTATAGTCATTTGTTCAAGACGGATCTGTCCGATATTTCATATTCCATCCTAATTTGCTAACATTGGCTTTCAAAATTTGCAGGATTGGCCTGCAAACAGGTTTCGAACAAAAAGCCTCGAATCATGAACGCAACGTGCAATTTACATAAAATCTTTCACAGACTTTTCTACTAGGCTGAGGAATATATCCCACCATTTTCACATTGGCCTGTTATAGTGCCACCAACAGGTGGATTTGTGCTAAACACATTTTTGGAACAAACCGCCTCAGATCATCCAATTGCCATCCAAGGCGTGAGAAGAAATGGCACCCTTTTCACATTGGCCTATTATAGCGCCACCAGGAGGCCACAACCTGACCTGCCCTGTGCCCCGAGGGGCACTTTATCTAGTTTTTCTTCAGACATCTGTTTAGATCTGCATCCGATTTCTCCTAAATGATCCAGTCAAAGTAACGTTCAGAACCAACATCAACTAATCAAACGCAGCACGCGGAGCGGCGGAGTCAGTTCAGTCAGTCAACCTCAAGGGAAGTTCTTGCTTGCTCAAAGGCCCATACTATGCTCAAGGGGTTAACATGCTGCATTACTATGTGGGAGTATACGTGTGTGCAAGTCTCTCACGTCATTCGCTGATGCGGCAGTCAGCTGACTAAGTGGGCAGGCTACTTAAGCTCACTAGACTCCATGCTCTTCCTGCCTTCCTCTGCTCATGGTTCCCCGGTTGTTGTGATGTTTTCTGTTCCTCGTGGTTATTGCTGCTGCCTTTGCTGTCCGCGTGTGCAGCTACTGCTGCTTAAATTATGCTTCTCAGCTTCTGTCCATGCTGTGATAAGGGCCTGCAGGTTGTATGCACAATATTAAGTTTGATATGAGTCTGCTAATGCTGCTGAGCTCGATTATGTGGCTTCATCAAGCTTCATAATAGCCTGTTCTGGTAATTAAGCCGGATGCACAGACAGTGCTGCAGCTTCTATTGTAATGTGGTACGTGTCTAGTGTCTACAGTCAAAGCCACGCTTTCATTTTGCTGATGTTTTGCCAAATCAGCTCAGGTGCAGTGTTTGTCCCCTCCAGCTATGGGTCCTCAACTCATGTGCAGTGGTTGCCACATGCGCTTTTATAAGCAACTTTGGGCTTGTTTTCTGTAGTTAATCGTTGTTCTGGGGTTCTGTCATAGATCCAAATGACCTCGTCCATGAAATGTATTGTTTCAAGTCATTGTAGTCATTAAGGTATATATATTGTAAACTAAGTTCTCACGTGGTGAGTCCTAGGTATGGGAAGGTTCTACACCTAGTTGCTTCTTTCTCAAGATCTGGCAACTCTGCTGCCTGTTTGTCTCCAGTTCATTAATTTTGAAGCAAGACTTCAGTCACACTCTGCTTACTCTAGTATTACTTAACACTTTTTATATGTGCTTTGAAAGTATTGCCGTGAGTTAACTACCTCAATGGCAATCTCTATAGATTTGGTGCTTTACTGCTTTGTAGCCATGTGGTTGTTGAGGTTTCCTCATTGCCATGAGGGTTTGTTCATGCTAAACTAATGCTAAAGCTAGCACCCTTTCTCCATGTGATTTATTATGTTTCAGTTTTGAATTTATATGTGGCATAGTTATTATTCTTAAAGTTTTCCATGTTTCCATTCAGGACAGTATCATAACATAAGTTATTGTTAATTCATCTTAATCAATTCTGTTATGTGCAGTGTCATATTAAAGTAGGTTAAGATTGCAAATTGCATTTGCAGTAATCTCATGTCAAGTGCCATAGCCTTCTGTCTAGTTTATTTACTCCTGTAAGATTTGTTTCTAGCTGTTTATTTTGGATGTATTTCTTAATGGGCATTTAATTAGTGCTTCCTCTGTCGTGGTATCATGTCTCAGCTTCTCTATACGGGTTGAGCTGTCTTGGAGAAGAGCTGAAAGCCTTAACAAACTGCTGCCTCCGTCCGCCCCTCAAGCCTATCTAGCTGTCGGTCTAGTCTCTCTAGTGTATACCCTCCTCACCTTCTTTGAGGTCAGAAGTTCAGATCAATATATACGTACACGTATATAGCGTCTTGTCACCGTGCGTCCCATTGCCCATTTGTCACTTTTAATGTCTCAGATTCATATTGTATGTTCTGTTGATCAGTCCTTGAGTGGGATTAGGTAATGGCAGTTGCTTCGTGGGACTGAAGATGTTTCAGAAGGTGGTAGGTTAGCAGCTCGCTGCGTTGCTTCATTTCTGCACAGCTAACATCCACTGCCAGGAGCTCTAAATTGAACTCGTAAGCAATAATTCATCACTTATCCGTGAGAGGATCCGGGTTGAAGGAAGGCAGCCATAGACTATGTCTATGTTCGCAGCAAGCTTGGCTTCCGTGTCGCAGTGCTTGTGGTTGTGGTTTCCCCGGTGCAGTCTTGGGATTGTACTCTGCCAGTTGTATTCAGATCAGTAATTGATTTGATGTCGCTCAGTGCCACTATAGTATTGAGTAACAGCATTAGGAAAATGTATCCAAGTGTAACCCTAACCCTAACCCTAACCTTAACCCAACAGGATAATTATGTCATAGGTATCCTCTGCACTCGGCACCAATGGTCGGAATGGAGTAAGTCCCTGCGTCATACTAGCGTCACGTCCAGGGGCTGTACGTGTACATCATCTGCTCACTCTACTGAAACAAGAGTTAGGCTCCTGCCCTCGGGCCTCATGACTCGGCAAGGCTGTTTTCTGCCCATCTTAGTTATTGCAACTAATGGCATTGGATGACAGTAATCAATTCATAGTTAATTGCATATATGTTATCAATCAACCGTAGCCTTTGTTCATAGAAGCTGTTTAGCGCTGTGTTAAATTAATTAATTATATTAATTAATTATTAATAATATTTAATACAAAAAAGTGGCTATTCAGGACAGGCACACATATAGGCATGCTTTCTCTCAAAGCATATCATGTTTTATCTGTTATCTGTGGCTCATTCGTTCATCAGGTCATGAACCCCAGATGATCTTTTGGTCCTAAGCTTTCTTTCAGCTCAATCACAGATGTCCCGGGTCGCTCAGTCAGGAGATTCACCAATGCTTCTTCAGCCGGTGTGGGCCGGTTGGGTTTCTTCGAAGTGATGGTTCTAGTATCTAGCGAAGAAGTAAGTCCATCACCATCACCCATGTACAGGCTGCAGCGCTGTCGATCCTGCACCATTATTTATAGATTGCTTGCATGGGTCATCTCATCTTAGTTCTGGAGAGTGGTATCGAACAGTTCTCGGGTCTGCATGACATGAAGCTTAACTTCTTTAAAGCTCAGAATCAATTGCTCAAAGGCCGCTTGAGAGCATATGCCGCTCATTTAAGTTAATTCATAAAGGGTCTCTATCAGGTCCTCCATGCTGGCCTACTTGAAGTGCCTAAAAGAATGCACAAAAAGAGGCAGCTTTTTGCTTCTACGGCCCAACGGCCTGGAATAAACTTCCATTCGAGCTCAGACACGCACCCTCTGTAGACTCACCATGCGCTGTCAAGCTACTTTAGAGCCAAGTGTGCCCGGACCACTAAGTCAACATGGTCAAATGTATTTTGATCAAACAGTCTTTCTCAGTCTTTCATTTGTCCACAAAAAAAAAAAAAAAAAAAAAAAAAAAAAAAAAAAAAAAAAAAAACAATCTTTTGTTTTTAAAGATATGTCACTCTGACACTGTAACATAGGTTTTTGGAGTTTCACTACAGAAATCAAGAACTGTGCAAGATTAACCATGCATATTAATGAATTATTATATTTCATGATACAGAATGAGATTATGTACTACTTCTCAAAGTGGGGTCCTTGACTGGGTTGTCCCCAAAATAATGAATATAGCATTCAAATCTGCTATAGACCAGCAATTGACATGGATAGACAATGATTCCACTTGTATTATAAGGAGAGACATTCAGAAGCAGCTTGGACTCCTCATGCATAGAAGGAGGCATGATGTCAGTCCGCTGCCCCCCCCAGGTTGGCAGAGGAAGTTTAGCGCCCAGGATTACATTACATAATTGGCACTGGCTGAAAAGAAACTAGGTTACAAAATCAACAATTGCGGCAACCATAATTGCGAATTTTCTAGTTTATTTTATGTTCTTATATTCAATTTTGTTCTTGCCATTGTTCTATCATTTTAACCACTTGTGTTTTATTGTATTATATTTTTGTGTCCTGCCCTGTGAAGCACTTTGAGCTGCATTTATGGATGAAAGGTGCTATACAAATAAAGTTTATTATTATTATCACTTGGGTGTTTAAATAGTTTAGGATTAAGATCTAAGGCTTCTCTTTAAGTATTGGTATCTCGGCTCGTGGGTGTGGGAAGTCTCTCCGTGCTTAGGATCCCCTATTCACTCTTTAATTCATTCAGTCAGGATGAAGTATAAGTAACTCTGTCTCTGCTCGTGTCTTTTAGTTCTACATTGGGCAACCTGCTCCGGCTGCGTTCCGGATTCCGTAAGGTGGCGTAAGCCCTGCTTAATCGGCTATCGGTCTCCTCAGCACATTCCCTGGCTACTCCCGATTCTACTGCCACGCTGATGCACCAGTCGCCACCTGAAACTCAGGCCATGGTCCTCATCTGCCCATGAATCATCATCATGTGCATCTAATCGGAAGAGCTTTCAGTTGTTTATTCAGGATGTAATGAGTGCAAGTGCTGTATTCAATCAGGAATGGTAATCTTATTACCTTCATATACGGTGGTCGCTGGGGGTAGTTCAATTGGTGGCATGTCACAAGCTAATGTTAATAATGGTTCGTTGATGTTCCTCTACAGTGGCATTAAAGGAACATCGGGGTAATTGTGGTTTCCTCACTCTGGCGTTAGAGGAACGTTGGGGTAACTTAAATGGTTGCACTACATGTAAGATCTGTGAAATAGTTCAGGTAAGCCTCACGGCTATGGCATGCGCCATAGTTACACGCAGCTCACGTGTATCCGTGCAGGATCCAGAAATGCATAGCTTGCACTCTCGAGTCACTATCGAGTGGGACATCTGCCCGGATGTGTATCGGTTGAGAATTCCCGTAGGCTGATGGCGTTTCCTCATAAGGAACGTCGGCGTAATTGGGCCAATGGTGTGTCCTCATACTGGCAGTAGAGGAACATTGGCGTTGCACTACACGTAAGCCCTGCGAAAGCAGCGTAGAATATTCCTCTATAGTGGCATAGAGGAATGGCCTATCGGCAAGCGTAGCCATGCAGGCCTTTTTCAGCTTAAGCTTAAGGTTAGTATAGGCTTGTACTCCAAACCAACGGGTTTTGAGTCCGGCTTTCACCCCACACATTACTTTCTCAGAGATAAGCCTCACGGCTCGCAGTCATGGCTACACATAGCTCACATAAGTTAAAATATCCGCGCAAGATCCAGAAAATGCATAGCCGTTGCATTTCGTCACTATCGAGTGGGATATCTGCCCGGATGTTTGGGACATCTGCCCGGGTGTGCCCGTAGGGCGTTCTCGGTTCTGCTTTGTTGGGGGGGTTAGCAATCCGTGCAGGCTCCAGAAATGCATATTCGCATTTCGTCACTGTACATTCATAGTGGGTCACCTGCCCGGATCAACGGTGAGAGTTCACCGAAAGGTATGTGTGTTGGGGGGTTATTGTATATCTATCTCCCTGCTCTTATGTTTTAGGATGTTGCTTAATCATGCCGAGCAGGGAGAAATCCAGCAGAGCCGAACGCCAAGTCAAATATCATATGCACACTCATTACTCATTCTTCAATAAATATTGTTTAATCTATTCGTGAGTTGTCTGACTGAAATCAAACGCAGCACGCGGAGCGGCGGAGTCAGTTCAGTCAGTCAACCTCAAGGGAAGTTCTTGCTTGCTCAAAGGCCCATACTATGCTCAAGGGGTTAACATGCTGCATTACTATGTGGGAGTATACGTGTGTGCAAGTCTCTCACGTCATTCGCTGATGCGGCAGTCAGCTGACTAAGTGGGCAGGCTACTTAAGCTCACTAGACTCCATGCTCTTCCTGCCTTCCTCTGCTCATGGTTCCCCGGTTGTTGTGATGTTTTCTCCCACCACCACCCCAGCACCACCGGTGGGCTCTGCTATCTATGCTCCCCATGGGGGGGGTTATTGTATATCTATCTCCCTGCTCTTATGTTTTAGGATGTTGCTTAATCATGCCGAGCAGGGAGAAATCCAGCAGAGCCGAACGCCAAGTCAAATATCATATGCACACTCATTACTCATTCTTCAATAAATATTGTTTAATCTATTCGTGAGTTGTCTGACTGAACTAAACCTAAGTGGTTTAGAGTTGGAAATAGATTTGTGTGTCCTGTGAATGAGGGGACATTTGGAATATATATTCAACCGAAAGCCAAATATCACCGATTGCAGCTGCAGGACATGTCAGATAATCTTTGAGTTATGACTATTGTCATCCAAAATATAAGAGTGGTTCTTAATGTTCTCTGGCAAGTGTTTTCTTACCGTTTACCAGTTCAAGAACTGCTGCATCTCTTGTTTGCAGGAAAATCATGTCACATGGGAAAGTCAACTTTGTGCTTGTTGCCATAGAAATGTTTGCCTTGTATCCTCGCTGCTAATGTGCGTATTGGACAAGGACGGGTTGGGGAGGGACTTGGCGAAGGGCTAATTGTCGTCTGCCCTGACTATTTCTCCTCAATATGTACTTTGCTCAGCCAATCAAATCATCGCTATGGGGTGATCAGCCAATCAAATCATCGCTAGAATTCACATGCACACACAGCTCAAAAATGTTTATTAGCTATTATTACACACTGCTCCTGTACAAGATTGGCCTCTTCTACCCTCACTATTCTTAAAGGTTTCATGGCATTCATTTTCATTTTCAATTAGGTTTTATGACTTCAATTACAACCTGAACAACATTCAGTGGATTTTCTGTGGTCTAGGGTTTTCTCTGTGTGTTCGGAAGCTTTTTGAGCTACAATGAAAACAGGACAAATCCCTCAACAGTGACATCTGCTGGCAAATTGTTATGGATTTGTGGACTCTTACATAGCAGGAAAATCTGAGCATTTGTTTGAGCCAGAAAATCTCAGACCACCGGAAATCTACTGAATGTTAAAAGTCCAGGTTTTTTGGGTGCTATTGAGCTCAGCAAACCTAAAAGAGAAATTACAAAAAAAAAAATCTTTGTCACGATCCGTTTAACTTGCTTCCTGAGTCACGCTGTGGCTGTGCAATTGAGGTACAGTGGATGTGTGTACACTGAGTCTAGACCCAATGGTGTGTCCCCCAGCGGTCTATACTCCCCCCCCCCCCCCCCCCCTCCTTTTTTCCCTCTACACCAAATCTCTTTGTTGAAAACAGGTGATATTAGAGATGCTCCGATCGATCGGTGGCCGATTTATAATTGGCCGATCGAAAACGTGATCGGAGCATCTCTAGCTATTACATCTCAGTCATCTTTGTATTGCCAGTTATGTTGCCCACCCTTATAGAATCGTGTCTGAGTTCCAGGTTTTGATTATGCTTGAAATCTGAGTCCAAATGCAAGTGTAGACAATCGTGCATGTTTTCCCATTTCATCACAACTGATCAGTGTAGGTGCTTTAATTCCTTAAGGGTAGTGCAAAGGGGTGATTTATTGCTAATAACCGGTAACTTATGTGTGTGGAGAGTGAAGGACGGATTAGTGGGCACCGCAAGGCTAATTTATATTATACTTTGTTGCACAACCGTGACAAAAATAACTGATTTTCTTCAAGCCAATGAAGCCATGCGGCCGTGCACCAAAGTATAAATTAGCCCTTAGTCACCGTGGAGGAGGGCTATCTATGGAGGGGGATGCAGTCGGAATAATCACTCCCCAGAGAAGAGGCAGGGTACAGGCATGATGATCACTGAAAGCCCCAGCCCACTCCACCCACTCCTTACGTAAGCACGGAGGAAGCAGGCCTGCATAGTGAGTGTGTGTGTGTGTGTGAGAATTAATTGTGTAAGTGGGTGTTTTTGCTTGTTAGAGGAAGCTACTGTATGAGCAGTGGTGGGAAGCAACTAGGTACATTCACTGTACTGTGTGTAAGTACGGTTTTGAGGTACATTTACTTTACTTGAGTATTTCCTTTCCTTTTTTTCACTCCAATACAGGTTTAGTTACTAGTTACTTTGTAGATTTAGATTATTATTTAAAAAAAACATAAACCAATTAAGCCTTATTTTATGCTTTGGCTATTCAAAAATAGGCGATCTGTATTAATGTCCGAATGCTATATAGAGTCTGGAAATACACCTCTCGAAATCCAAGCTTATTTTTTTACTTCCATTTCTGCTAAGCAGCAAGCTATATATGAATATAAATGTGCACGACTGTAAAGACGAAACGGAAGTGGGGGGAGGCTTCACTTCTGCTTTATATTTTACTCATGATCAGAGCTTCCGTGCTCCAGACTGTATGACAGAAGCATTTGAAGATTGCAAGAGGCAACGGTCTGGCAACGCGAGACTATAGGCCTGTTATAAAAGTAAAAAAGATTTGGGGGAAAAGATAATAAAATAATAATAATAAAAAAGACATGATGTCAATACTTTTGCGATATTTTTACTCTGGTAATTGTTTGAATACACGCCTTTTACTTACTAGTATTATTTATATTGTGGTATTGCTACTTTTACGTAAGTAAACATAATAATGGGAGTACTTCTTCCAACACAGAGAATGTTGGAGCGGTTGTCTCAGAGGATGCAAATATCCTCACATCCACTGCAGGGTTGCCGTGGTAACCTGGGGCAGGGAAGCATGCAATCAGCTAATGTCGTATTATTGGATAAAAAATAAGAGAGAAATACTGGAAACTGAAACAATAGTTGATAAACGGAAGTTCTAGTAAAATGTATTTTTACTATGTATTTAGTTAAAAGCCTAATATGTATGACTGCGTCGCTCAAGAACCTATTTTTCCAACTGGAAAACCTGAGGCAGTGCATTGCATCATGATGTGTCAGGTTATTTTTGTTTTAACCAAACTATGACATCTGTGTGAGACACAACAGGCTTTGTAACTGATCACTACCATTTAGATTTACAATTCAGACGTTTAGCAGACGCTCTTATTACGCAGACTTACAAAGTCCAAGAAGATCATAGTAAATGGCATGAATTACATTAATCATGCTCGAGTAGAGAGCAAGTGCAAAGAAAACTATTAACAACACTTACTGCTGTGCCCATTCTGTTGATCAGTAATCGTGTTGTTACAGTACACGTGCGGGACAGGGAAAAATACAGAGGAGATTGTAATTTTTTGGTCATTGTATGTCATGATAAGGCTTATGGATTATGCTTGTGGATTAACAGATACTTTCACTGTTAAATACTGACTCAATTATGTTTAACCTTTAGTTAATATTTTAGCCAGTTTATAGTTTGCTATGTACAATTGTACATTGCACAGATTCATACATCAGTGCAACCTCCATACATTACAATACATGCACCACATACACAAATCTTGCCACCACCATGACTTATTTTGCTTATTTTGCAAATGTGAGCATTTTATATTTAAGTATAGTACCTAATGCACTCTGGCCAGCTCATTTTAAATGCCAACTAGAAAAAGTGCCCTTCTGGGCACAGGTCTCCACCAGGTTATCCACAGATCCGTGCAGTTAGAGGTAAAAACACTTTTCGGCCAGTTATAGCGCCACCTTGAGGCTGAGTTGAAATTGTTCATGTGGCATTTCGTCCTCGGCCTAGTGGGAATGTGCGTGCACAATTTCACGGAAATCACGCGATGTGTTCATGATTTGCAGCATTTTGTTTGAAACTGAGCACTCTTTGGAAGCCAATCTTAACCAATCAGGATGGAGTCTGAGAAATCTGAAAGACCTGTTTCGTTGAATGGCTCTAGAGAGACTGTGTACCAATTTGCGTGATGTTTGGACAAAATCTGTAGGTGTACTGTGAAAAAACTTGTTTTGCACAAAGCGGCCTCCTGGTGGCGCTATAACAGGCCGTTCTGGAAAGTTTGGGGCAGAGGTTCATGGTTGGCATCCAGGGAGTGTGTGTGCAAAATTTGGCATCGACCGGGTTAACGGTGGCCGAGATTAGCTGTTCACGGACGGACACACGGACGGACGGACACACGGACGAAGTGCAAAACATACATGCCTTCGGCCTGGTGGAGACAATTACACCCAACATTTTCTAATTAGCTTGCTTATTAAAAAGTTCCAAGTCAACCTGTAACTAGCTAGATTATTGCTCTGTTAACAGAACACGTGCATGATTGTCCCCACACCCACCAATTTTCCTCACCAGGTCTGCTTTCCCTATGACAAAAATTAATTGCATGAAGATAAGAGTTTAAACATAAGCTGGCAGTTTAGATTAAACATCTCCTTTGTCTCTGTGCTTCCTTTCTTGTTCTTCTGTTTGGTGGAGGCAGGATCATTCTTTCTTTTTTTTTTTTTTTTTTCTTTTTTTTTTTTTTTTGCGGCTTACGCCTTTTATTGATTTTTTGAAGGGACAGACAGTAGGCTGACAGGAAACTGGAGAGAGATGGGGGGATGACATGCAGTAAAGACCGTGTCGGGCTCGGGAGTCGAACCCGCGGCACACTGCGACTGGATTACCAGTCAGGTGCCCAGACCGTTACGCCACGGCCTGGGCCAGGATCATTCTTTCTTGCGTAGGAGCGCATACAAAGTTAAAGTGATGTTGAAGCAACACAGCCAGTGCTGCTGTGTCCTGTGCATTGACATTAATGTATAGAACGGACCTTTCCATTCATAGCAACTCTGGGCTTTTGTGTCAAACACAGAAGAGGAAGCAATCAATTCATGGAGGACTCTGTGATGTTTGTTCCATTATGAAGATACATGTTTATAGCGATTTGTTCTCAACCTTTTACCATTAGAGTATTTTCAAGCCACGCACCCCACCTCCCCACAACAATAATATTCTATGTACTGCTGGCTGGGCTGTAAATTCAGACTCGCATCAAAGTTCTGTCAACTACTAGAGCAACATTTTTGATTGAAGGAGCTGCATTGGAGTCAGAAAACCTGAAGGTAACTTGTTAAAAATAAATACATAATTGAACATACAGTACAGTTGCATTGCATCATGGCTACTTGATGTGTTCACATAAACACAGCCATGTGTCCAACTCTGCTTAACTGACCTTGTTTAGAGTTTTCCTGGCCTGCCCTAGGTCTACCTCTTGAATCCAATGAGGGGGTCCCAAGATTTCCAACACAAATGATGTTAAGCGTAAGAACATAACTTAACATGTTGAGCTCAGGGGGGCTTTCACATGCATGCCAAGTGTATTAAATACCATGCCAGCTGCCACCCCTAAAGCTGCACAGCAGTGCCGCGCAACATACAGTAGAGAGCCAAGTACCATGAGCATATAAGAAAGCATAAATCAGTACAAAAGTCTTAATTGGTAAATGGTCTGTATTTCTATAGTGGCTTTTGTCCAAACCACTTAACAGTCACCCATTCATACACAGATGGCAGAGGCAACCAGGCCAACCTAGTCATCAGGAACAGTATGGGGTTCAGTGTCTTACTCAAGGACACTTTGACATGAAACCAGGACATGAACCGGGAACCTTCCAGCTCTATAATGGCTTACTGAGCCACTGCCGGTCTTCATGCACTATGATGCACATATTGCCTTTATTCCTTTAGTGTGAAGTTTTACACTGGCCCATATAAAAATTAACACATATCGCCATGAATACAGTCTGCGTCTGGTGTGCAAAAACCCTAGATATCTAGTCGTGAATAGCAGCTTAACTGGTTCATCTGTAGAGGGGGAAAAAGTGGAATCTCGCTTCTATTGAGAGTGGTGAGTCGTGGTAGATTGCTGGCAGCGTTAAGCACATTAGCCAAGGCAGGGGCTGAATTAGAAATCAGCTGTGGAGTGTACGGCCATTGTCTCTATTGGAGGGAACTGGCGGTCTGTGTATGTCTGGGGATTATAGGCTTGCTGCTAGCCTGCCATGGGGCATCTGGTGCACAGGCAGCACACTGTTTCACAGGACTCTAGCAGCACTGCAACATGACCAGTGAAACCAGGCATCTTTACCATACTGTAAGTTCCTATACTGACTCACTTCTTGGACCAATTGTTATATTGTGCACTTGTGGAACGGTGGTTGATGTTATGGTATTCAAGATCTGATGTGTAGTCACTGAAAATGGCAGGACTCTGTGACATAGATTGTAATATAAACTGGGTGAGAAGTTAATCATATATTTTGTTAATTTGAGATTTTTTTCAACAGTTGATATTTTAGTTTATATTATAACTGGCGTGCTGATAACATGGGCATTGTAAGCAAGTATTGAATTGTAATTATCAATTGAATGACAACCTACCGAAATGCTGGGACATTATTATGACAATAAACCATCATGCAGTAGTTGTTTGTGGGCATTTATGGAATTTGTATATATTTGGCTCCATTCAGTCACTAGGGACACATTTTACTAGATTGTTTGCAGCCTTTGTAACACAAATGTACATGAATAAAACTAGTTAAAACGTTAGTTTTTTAGTTTTTAGTTTTTTACTTTAGTCCTTTTAAAGTTGAGAAATATGGACTTAGGCACAGAGACATCAATGATCGTGGTGCTACAGAGTGAATGCTAAATAGCTTGTTGTTATTAACACCCATTTAAATGTAAATGTCCTTTCTCCTTGGAGACAGGACTCTGGACTACCATGGCAGAACACTTATAATGGGGTTGGTTTCTTTGGCAGAACTTGGGTATCCTTAATGTGGGCCCTTTTTAATAACTCTGGTGTGTCTCTGGTGTCTGCTGTCAAAGTTGAGTTACACAATGACGAGGCTTAATGGTAAACATTGTGATGACGTATAAACAGATGTTGGCTCTATAGCACATGTGCAGATTCTATTTCTAATGCAGTGGGGCTTTTATGCTGCAGTGACGCTACATACTAATTCCTACACGGGTTGTGTTTATAACCACGCCCCTGGGCAAGTTAAGTTTACTGAGGTTAGGGTTAGGTTTAAGTATAGTTTTCTTGAGGTTAAGGTTAGGGTTAGGTTTAGGTATAGTTTTACTGAGGTTAAGGTTAGGGTTAGGTTTAGACTGTCAATCACAGCGACTGGCCAATCACAGCGCGTCGACTGCACAACCCGTGTATGCTTTTGTATGTCGCTGCAGTGACTCATGCTTTGATTCTGTGAGATCATGGTACCAGGTAAATGTTTTGCCGTTTTTCCAATAGAGTGACTGATGTAGTGTGACCTCTTAGTTTATGCTAGGTGTAAAGCATGCATTTCCATTCAGGTTTCATTATTTCATCTGTGCTGCAAGAGAGAGATATTTTTGTTCAATGTATTCATTTGACATAATGGTACATCATTTGCATTTTCTTTTTTTTTATATATTTCTTATCCCACGATTTTGTAACTCATTTTTCACCCCTGTGTCAATCATCTAATGTGATCCTGGGCTCTACACACCCTTCGCCAACCTGGGGAGAGCAACGGACTTAACTCATGCTTCCTTCATGCTTGAGTGTCCAAGTTGTTCCTTTACACCTGACAGGGGGGAGTTTCCCTGGTTGGACGTAGCGCGTGGGAGGAACACGTTATTCCAACCAGTTCCTTTCCCCTCCATCAGGCGCCCCGCCTGGCCAGGGGGAGGCAGTTTAGAGACCAGGATTACTGCATGTTTTTGTGAGGGTACCTACCCTAGGGGACACGGGGAGAACATGCAAACTCCACACAGAAAGGCCCTTTCGTCATTTGCATTTTTGACACATCCTCGTGATGACTTTTCCTAAACAGATGCTCAGCATCAGATGTTTGTCTTTAAAAGTCATAATTGTCCCCCGCAGGTCTTGCCCTAACAGCCGAATTGTCTTCCAAGGACTTTTGTCCCTCTTCAGCACTAGTACCTTCAGTAGTATAGAGTAATCCTACTTGTTTCTCCAGGCTTTGCCTGTGTGAGCTGCCATTGTCCCTTTCTGCTTCCCCAGAGATACAATTAGGCTTTCACTGAGTCTCTTCTGTCTTTTAAATTGGAGTAGGTACTGGTTGGTGTAGGTACAGGTCACGTCTCCTGTGTCACCCCCAGTTGCAAGACATTAGGTTTCCTAAGGCTAACCCTGTTAGGCTGCAATCCTACTGTATACATACATGTATACCTTCCATCTTTCATTTTGCATGGTGTCGTCATAGCATCTCAGTTCATAGGTTTATTATTCCACAAATCATACTGGACAAGAACACAAGAGTGGGAAACAATTAGTAAACAACATGTTATCATTGTTGGAATAATGCATTATCTTTGTCAGTCTATAATATCAATGATGGAGGCATGGAGCCATTCTTTTAGCATTTTCAGTTCAGTTCAGTTTCAATTCTGTATGTGCACTGCAGCGCTGTGGTCCCGGTCACTACCAACTGTAGTGACTGTAGATGACCACATGCTTCCTCTGATACTTGCCACAGTCACCAGACACGTCTTTTCACCCAACATGGAAAGGTTTCCTTGGAGAGTAACACGCACAGGTTTATGCTATCTCCCCAAGATCCCCTCCCCGCTGAATCGCAAGTCAACTCTCGACCAGCTTCCAACTGGCAAACATTGAAAGGCAACCATATTGACATCATAAAGTGAGTGGTCAATATTAGTACCATAAATACTAAATGTAGTCCAGTAGACACGATGAAGAACACTGTGTTCTTATATCTGTGTTAAAGAGGAGTGGTTTGACCTCAACCCTTTGTACTTTATTTTATTTTATTAAGATAGTGGAAAGCTAAGAGGGAAGGCATAGATGGAGCAATTTGTATTTTTGTCTCCACCAGCCGAACGCATGGGGAGATTATGTTTTGCACTCCGTCCGTCTGTGTGTGTGTCTGTGTGTCAGTCCGTCTGCGGACAGCTAATCTCCGGCACCGCCGACCCGGTCGATGCCAAACTGTGCACACACACTCCCTAGACACCAATGACGAACCTCTGCCCCTTTCATCCATGAAGCCGGTCACATTTCTTATATTGCTCGTACACATTGTTTCCATACATCACGCAAATCGGTGTACACTATCTTTATAGTCATGTGATCAACACAGACCTGTCCGCTTCCCCATATTCCATCCCCATTGGCCAAGATTGCCTTCCAAAGTTTGCAGGATTGGGCAATTCTGCACACATATTCCCACTTGGCAGAGAAATAAATGCCACTTGAATTCAGCCTCATGGTGGTGCTATAACAGGCCAATTCATGTTTTCACCGGTTATAAATGCACCGATCTGTGTACAACATATTGTATGCGCATTACTAAACATTATGATTTCACTGTTACGTGTTATATGTTTATTTGTTGATAATATATATCTTTATTTGTTGAGAGAGAGAGAGAGAGAGAGAGAGAGACCAAGCCACTAGATGGCGCAGGCACACAGCCTAACATACACTCACGGAACAATTTAATTGGGTCGTGAACTGTCGCTCATGGCGTGGTTGTATACCCCACCCACCAGGTATATAACCTAAGGTCCGCCCTGAGCAACGTCATTCCTATCAACCTGCTTTCTGACGTCTTGACAAGACAGAAGGGCGACTTAATGACTCTCTCTCTCTCTCTCTCTCTCTCACGCTCTCACTTATATAACTGAAGTTACTGAAGTAACCCGAAGTTATTTTAAGTACCTCTCGGAGAGAGTCATATGGGGAACATAACGCTCCCGTATGATCGCCTTCGGCTGATAGAAAAATTCAACCCTAGGACCATCTCTATTTGAGAGAGACCAAACGCAAAGGTTGCCCAAGAAGCCAACCCTGCGCGTCCACCCAAAAGAGTCATCCTTTATAAAGATGTCCTTGACCCAGGGCCGACAGCTCTGCTGTTCCAGCCCTGCCGGTCAAAAAACACGATGGTCATCCATCCCTAACGGTCAGGGGCCAGAAGAGACCTCTTGACCTAAACCAGTCAGACTTCCTGACTCAAATTGGCGGCAACCTCCAGGACTGCATGTCCCAGGGTTGCAGGGGCCACATCCAGGTTATAATTAGGGTTGGGTGACCATACGAATACATCGTCAATCGCGAATATACGAATCCAATCGCCGAATATTTTTATTAGGCGATTTCTCTGGACGATTTAGCCCAGATAACCTGTAAAGTGTGAGCAACATGTGAATCAATTTGGCCCAGCAAAGTAGTAACAGCGGCCGGGTGGAAATCACCTCCTCCGTTATAATGTATGCTCCCACTGTCCCCGCACTCAGTAGCATCGGGCACCGGGGCACGGCACTTACGGCAGCCGCCAGCCAGAGTAAAGGCTGGGAGCCTGCCTGGGAGCCCTGTAGCCTACATGTTGTTTAAGCTCCGGAGTCCAGACCCATGCAGTTTAATAATATACAGTCACAACAGAATGCACACTGCTGTCTCATGTCTCATCACAATCCCAATGCGCCACCCGTGAGTGGCGGGGGGGGGAATAAAAAAACTGTCTACTAGTGTTAGTGTATAGGCACGGGGATCATTCATTAGCTTAGCGATTAGCTTAGCGTGTAGCCAATACTGGTGCAACCCACTGATTGAACTTCATCTCCGCCTGTAATCTAAGTTATTTTTATTGACAATGTGAACGGACCCCGACACCAGTGCTGAAAAAATAGACAGATCTACAAGCTCTCAACGCGTAGCGAACGGCACTGCAAAAACAGGCAGGACGCGATGCCTTGAGAGCCTGTGTGGATCAGCCCTGCCACAGCAGCTTGTGGGCTCCGCTGCTCCGCTCCGACTCCGAGCCTCCGACGACCGGTGCGGGGAGGGAAGGGAGCAAGTTACCCTGGCTGCGCTGCAGTCTGCAGAAACAGACTGATCTACAAGCTCTCAACGCCTAGCGAACGGAGCTGCGAAAACAGGCAGGACGCGGCGCCTTGAGAGCTTGTAGATCTGGCTTTTTTGCGACCTGCAGTGAGCTGTTCTCACTCTACTTTTATGACACGTCAATCGGCGAATATTGGTCAGACGATTGGCGGTTGAAAAAAATTGGCATATCGCCCAACCTTAGTTATAATACGTGGTAAAAATCGACGGAGACGACCAACTCACCGCAGCGCAGACATCCTGAATAGGGACACCCCTGGCCAAGGCCCAGGATGCAGACAAACCCCTTGTAGAGTGTGCACGTAGGCCCTCTGGGGGTTCAGTACCACACGAGGTATAGGCTCGTGTGGTACTGCGTGTGAGACTGCTACGTCCGGTGCTGGGCCCGGCCCATGGGGGGAGGGTAGGGTGTGTGTCACTTCGGCTGCTGGTCCTTGTTGGGCTTTGGAGCGCCTCTTTTAGGACCGGCCTGGGGGCCCATAAAGGCCACCAGGGCCTCGCAGCCTGGACGCTGCACCTCCACGTTGAGGGTCATCCTCTCGAGTGCGCCTCTGAAGAGGCCTCCGGGGATGATAGCACCCTCGGAAAGCTCTCTCTGGGCAACGGGATCCAGACCAGGTGAGGCTTCCAGCCACCTAGCATGCTCTGAGGTGATGGAAGCAGTGGCCATAAGGCCGGTCAGGTCGGTGAGTCAGCACGTGAAGGTCACAATTTTCTCATGTAGGCGACGAACTCTAGCCAACTGTTCAGGAGTAGGGGCGTGCCCATCTCCTGAAGAAAGGTGCTCTGGGAGCCCTGGAGTAACGCTGAAGCATTGAGATGCCTCCTAGACGCTACTACGGGGGCATAGTGTCTGGCGTTAACCACCGCGGCCTCTCTGTCACGCCTGTCTGTCAGGTAGGACAGGATCGCGTGTGATGAGGGGGGAGGTGGGGTTGAAGAGGGAGGCTCCAGCTATGCGGTCGATGGCTGGCAGCTTATCGAAGCACAGGGTCTCGACAGTGTCCAGAGGGACACGAGAGCGTCGTGGAGTAGCCGGGAGAGCCATGGGCTCCTACCAGCTAGCCGTGTAATGTGCTCTGAAAAACCTGGGACAGGGGAAGCAGTGGTCCCTCCGACAGAGATTTTTGTCGTGTACATACTGTAAAGTTTTGGAATTGATCCACAAAGCACTGCTTTAACTCCAAAGACTGGTTTATTGAATTCTCTTAGTATGAACACATGAATCAATGCAAGCTTGAAATCAATCTACATGCTTCGCTGACAACACATAATACAACTGACATCCGGGACCTTTTCTTCAGTGGTGTTACTAGTATTCTGACATGCCAAGCGCCCCCTTATGGATGAAAGGTTAAACTGTCAAATGCATGAACATTACAACCCTCTTCTCCTTAAAGTTTTTTTTTCTTTTTAAACAGCTGTCAACAAACTCAACATTTAACTGATATTCAGTTCAACACTTTTTTTTATTTTTTTTTTATTTTTAACAGCTATTGTCAAGACACAAAACACACGGCATGCATTGTATCGGAACCAGAGTCCATTCACATTATTCAAAATCAGCCAGATGTGACGGGGGCCCTCTGTTGACCCTGACCGGGTATCTACGGACAGGTGACTGTGGCTGAGGTGTGTTAGGGGCTAAGGGCTCTGGGGCTAGGGGCTCTGGGTTTTGTATTTCAGACCAGTTCATGACATCTCCTCCGTCATCCACAGTCTGCGATCCATACTGAGTGTGGAGATCCTTGACCACCCGTTTGAAGTGGGATGAGTTTCGGGTGATGACATGGTTGTCATTTCTAGCTGTCACCATGGAACCTTTGATAGCAATGACCTTGTAAGGTCGGGGGTTGTAAGCAGGGCATAGTTTTCCATCCTTCTTTTGACGACACAGGACCATGTCGCCCACTTTCAGAGACAACGGAACAGCACGATGCATCCTGTCAGCATGGAGTTTCATCCTGTTCTTCGCCACTGCATCCGCTTGACGCAGCCGCGTATCCATGTGAGAGTGGATGGGAAGAGGAGACTCAGGTAGTTTGATTCTGAGCGGCCTACCAAACAGCACATTGGCAGGAGCCATGCCAGTCGAACAGTGAGGTGTGGCACGGTAGTTACGGAGGAATGTATACAGAGTCTGTTTCCATGGACGGCCCTCAACATGAGCAGCACGTATGGTATTTTCAAGGGTGCGCATGAAGTGTTCGGCTTCTGCATTGGCCTGAGGCCACAGTGGTGTTATCTTCCTATGGTTGAAGCCCAAATATCCTGCAAAATCAGCAAATTCAGAACTCTGGAACGGAGGACCATTGTCTGTCTTAACTTGAAATGGAATTCCCAGGGTAGAGAAAATTCTGTCAAGTTTAGGAATCGTGGCTCTGGCCGATGTGGACTGTAGAATCTCCACTTCTGGATATCTGGAGTATTCATCAATCACCACCAAAAGATAATCACCAGACGGGAAAGGACCACAGAAGTCCACACCAACCTTTTCCCAGGGTGATGACGGCAGCTCAGACATGCGGAGAGGTTCTTGTGTGTGAGTGGGCACGACAGCCTGACAGGGGAGACAGCCAGCTATCATCGTTTCTACTTGTCTGTCAATACCAGGGAACCAGACTTTTTCCCTGATCAGCTTCTTGGTTTTGACGACTCCTTGGTGGCCTTCATGAGCAAGTGATATTGCCCTGACTTGTAAAGAATGGGGAACAACAATCCTTGTGCCCCTTAGTATTGTGTCATCTGTAGCAGTCACAGTCAGTTCATCTTTGATTTTCCTGTATGACAGCAGCGCAGCAAAATCAACCCCAGCAGGAAAATCCTGCTTGTCAGACAGTGACCACCATGAGCCTGTTTTGATGAGTCGAATTACTTCACATAGAGTGGGGTCAGCTTTAGTTGCATCTTGGATTTCGGATAGTGTCATTGCCTTGGGAACGGCATTTGTAGTGATGAAGTGTACATATTCTTCTGCTTGCTCTTCATCTGCTGACGCCTCATGTGAGATGTGTGACACCTGTGCAGGATGTCGTGACATGTAGTCTGCTGGATTGTCTTTCCCAGCCTTGTAGCATACTGTGTAGTTATAGGGTTGCAAACGTAGACCCCAGCGTTCTATACGAGCAGGTGGCTTGGATTTGGGGTTGTTGAAAATCCATTCCAATGGTTTATGATCAGTGACTAGGGTAAAAGGCGCGCCATACAGGTATATGTGAAAATGTTCGCAGCCCCACACAATGGCAAGAGCTTCACGTTCTGTTTGTGAATATTTCTGTTCGATGGGTGACAGTGCCCTTCTTGCATAGCTTAGCACCCTAGCCGGCTCATTTGTGCCATTTCTTTGTGCCAAAACAGCTCCAAGGCCCACCGGACTTGCATCAACTACCAGTTCAGTCAGTTTATGAGGGTCAAAATAGGTCATCACAGCATCAGTCGTCAAACTTTGTTTCATCTTATCCAGAGACCTCTGGTGATCCTCTGTCCAGCTCCAACGAGCGTTCTTTTTTGTGAGTTCCCTCAGTGGTTGAGTTATGGTGGCAAAATCCTTAATGAAACGGGCACTGTAATTGGCCATGCCAATCAAACTGCGAACTTCACTGGCATTATTTGGGGCAGGAGCGTTGTGTAGTGCCTGAACCTTCTTAGGATCCGGGGAGAATCCACCATCTGAGAATGTGTATCCGAAGAAATCCAAAGTAGTTTGTGCATAGGAGCACTTGGCCTTGTTGAGAGTCAGGTTCTTCTCCTTTAATCGCTCAAATGTTGCTCTCAGAGCGTGATCATGGGCAGCCTTAGTTTTGCCGAACACCAAGATATCATCGCTTAGGTTGATAACTCCTGGGATGCCATCCAGCGTTTGTTGAATGGCATTTTGGAACACCTCTGCAGCTGAGGAGACTCCAAAACTCAGTCTCTTATAGCGTCGCAGTCCGACATGAGTGGAAAACGTTGTGATGTAACAGGAGGATGGCTCTAATTCTAGCTGATGATATCCACAATTTAAATCCAGCTTTGAGAAGAACTTGGCTCCATTGAGTGACTGTATCACATCATCCACTGTAGGTGTGAGATGTCTTTCTCTTTCGATGGCCCGGTTTGGTAATCTCATGTCAACACAGATACGCACTGCTTCTGGGTCTTTTGGCTTCGGAACAGGAACAATTGGAGAGACCCATGGGGTGGGGCCATCCACCCTTTCAATGATATCAAGGTCTTCTAGGCGTTGTAATTCAGCTTCAATTCTCCTCCTCACATGAAACGGTACCCTCCGATGAGGTTGTGCGCCTGGAGGGACATTTGGGTTTATGTGCAATTTGACCCGAAAGTCCTTCAATTTGCCCACACCATGAAACAGGTCAGCATATTCAGTGAGGAGGCCATCCACTGTAGTCACTTCCGTCTGGTTTGAGGTGATTGTGGGCTGCACTGGCAGTTGTGGGGATGCGTGAGGTGTGTTGGCAACTGTAATTAGTCCCAGTTGAGTGGCAGTGTCATATCCAAGTAAACTACCATTGCTTCCTTGTAGTACATAGAAAGTTGCATTAGTGAAACGTAGCTTGGATTCCACTAGTGAGTTGAATTTCCCTATAGCAGGTAGTGGTGTGCGTGAACCATAAGGAAAAATGGGGACTGTGGATTTCGTGAGTGTGGGCTTACACCCAAATCTCTGGTATGTAGTTTCATCAATTATGTTTACAGATGCACCTGTATCAAGCATGACTTGAATGTTGCAGTCCCTTACCTTTATGTTTGCATGTGGGAGATTAGCTTTTGGGCGCGACACAGTGTAAAGATACTCCTCAGAAGGCACAGTGTCTTGTGTGCCTGTTGCTTGGGATGTCATACCACCATCTCCACTGGTGTGAACATAACGCACTTCATGTCGACCTCTGGTGCCTCCCTGTGGCTGTTTAGAGCGACAACATTTTGCAAAATGTCCTTGCTTTCCACATGCATTACACATTTTCTCTCGTGCTGGGCACAGCATACCATCCCGATGGGGAAAATTACCAGAGCAATTGTAGCATCTCTTCTTTACAGCCCCCCTTTCCATTTCCACAGCCATAACATCTTCCCTTGTATGTTGGATTGCACTGTGTTGTGACTGTTCCATTCCAGATGCTTGAAACTCAGCAAGCGACATGGTTCTCCCTAATAACAGTAGCTCAGACAGGGTCATCTCTGGTTTTTGTAGTGCCTGGCGTCGTAGTTTGTTGCATGTGCATGTTTGAATAATCATAGTTTTGATCTCCCTTTCAACATCATGGAAGTCACATGTGGCTGCCAGTTGCCTCAGCCTTGTGTGGTAAGAGTCGAGTGATTCTCCCGCTAGTTGTTTAGCTTGTCTGAATTTGTAGGTCTCGTAGGTGACGTTGATTTTAGGGGAAAAATACTCACTCAGTTTGTCTTTAGCACGTGTGTAATCTTTTGCTTCTCCAGTGTCCGTGAGTGTGTCAAAAATGTCTTGTACACCTTCTCCAGCATAGTGCAAAAGCATAGCACGTTTCCTCGTATCATCTTTTACATCCAAAGCAATGATGAAGTTTTCAAACCGTTGTAACCACTTCTTCCACCGGACAGAAGAGTTCTGATCATCATTGACATCAAAAGCAGGGAAAGACGGCAATGCAGCAGCCATGGTTTTGTCGTCTTTTTGTTGTTTTCTCCGTCTTTCTTTTTTTTTTTTTTTTTCTTTTTTTAATCCTCGTCGCCAGTGTAAAGTTTTTGGAATTGATCCACAAAGCACTGCTTTAACTCCAAAGACTGGTTTATTGAATTATCTTAGTATGAACACATGAATCAATGCAAGCTTGAAATCAATCTACATGCTTCGCTGACAACACATAATACAACTGACATCCGGGACCTTTTCTTCAGTGGTGTTACTAGTATTCTGACATGCCAAGCGCCCCCTTATGGATGAAAGGTTAAACTGTCAAATGCATGAACATTACACATACTGTGCAGCTTGGCCACAGACCCACCCATGGTGGGGATCTGTGTCAAGAGCTTTTGCCCTTTTGGGGAGCGGTCCCGGTGTGGACGGGGCCCAAGGTGTGGGGGCATGGGAGAGCGTCTGAGAACGCTCTTCCTGGAGACGGAGTTGCAGGGTCCGATTGGCCCCTCCGGAGACGCTGTGTCGGTCGTAATCCTGGCAGCCGTCATGTTGGCTGTTGGACAGCAACGTGAGGCATTCAGTGACCGTATGAGAGCAGTGTGAAACAATAGCCGAAGTAGCTCCAATGCTATGGCTATGTCATAGACGAGTTGGTGTGGCACCTTGAAAGCAGCCTATCTGGAATGCTAAGCATGCTAGGGTGGCATCGGCCATCCAACGAGGTTGCTACTCCCGACCTCAAAAAGGTTAGCTAACAGCCAAACAAACCTAGCTTCACAATGTACATACCTGTAATGTTGTGGGAAGCAGTCGGTAGTCGAGGGTCGTTGGGGAACCACGTCGAGTGAGACTCGTGCTTCGGCCGCTGCGTGAAGTAGTAGTAGTGTCGGTGGAGGCCTACGACTGCATCCGACATCCCGCTCAGGGGAGCCTCGTTGGTGGGCTGACGAGATCCCGCTGGAGGGAGAGCAGCACCCAGAGCAAGCCGACGAGGCCTGGCTGATGTCTTGGGTCTGGCTCCACAGGCCTGTTTACCAGTGCGGTGAAGAGCATGTGGAGCTTGTTGTTGGCCGTCCGAGCCGCCTTCCCGGCAGGGGAGGAGCCCAGGAAGGACTCATCACGGTGTCTCTGAGACGCGTCAAGGTTGAGGGGTCTGAAGAGAGAGGACGAGGCGGTGGGCTGACGAGATCCCGCTGGAGGGAGAGCAGCACCCAGAGCAAGCCGGCGAGGCCTGGCTGATGTCTTGGGTCTGGCTCCACAGGCCTGTTTGCCAGTGCCGTGAAGAGCGTGTGGAGCTTGTTGTTGGCGGTCCGAGCCGCCTTCCCGGCAGGGGGGAGCCCAGGAAGGACTCGTCACGGTGTCTCTGAGACGCGTCAAGGTTGAGGGGTCTGAAGAGAAAGGACGAGGCGGTGGGCCTAGGCCTCGAGGTTTGGGGCTGGTCAGGACAGCCTGGCTAAGAGGTGTCGACCAGGGACCTGTCCTCGGGGAACCCGGGAGGGCTGTTGTCAACCCCGCAGGCCATCTTGGGTGTTGGTGTAGCTTGAAGAAGGAACCAGCAGTCCAAGTCATTGTAGAAGCACTTCACTTTTAAGTTATAATATAATATAATTATATAATAGTAATATATAATATAACAAAAATGTTGTGAGGAAAACTGTCTGTAACTCACAAAACAGGATAAAAGTGGTGGTGGAGTAGAAGAGTAGGACTCGTGGTGCTCCACTGGGAACTGGGGAGGGCTGTCGCCACCCCCGCAGGCCATCTTGGGTATTGGTTGTAGTCTGAGGAAGAATCAGTAGCCCAAGAGGAAACTTCTTATTTTTTTAATAGTTATAATATAATATTATTAAAAATAATAATATATATTATAACAGTAATGTAGTTGTGAGGAGAAGAGTCTGGTACTCACAGTGTAAAAAGAAGGTGAAGATCAGAAACAGGGAGAAGCCACGTTTTTCAACTGTGGCGACGAGTGAAGCTGTTTAGTTGTTCTTTTGTTCCTTTGAAAAAGGTGCCGGACTATGGGAAGGCCGCAAAGCCTGGGGCTCGCGTAGCGAGGCCGTCACGCTGTTTCTGCTCCAGGTCTGACGACACAGAGCAGGGACAGTGTTCCGTCGGTAGTGCGGGTTGCGTCGTGTAGAGCAGGCCCGTGGTCTTCTAAGCAAACCGTGCAGAAGGAAGCTAGAGAGGGCTAAGTCAACGCCTGACGGCTGGAAACTTAGCTAACGTCTAGCGGAGCTAAGAGGCTAGCGGCTGCGTTAGCGGGAGCTAGCTAACCTAGAAGGCTAGCGAAGCTGCGGAGGGCTAGGTAGAGCAGCGCCTGGTTAGCTGTAGCTGGGCAGGTAAGCTAGTGAAAAACTTCGGGCCGTGTTCTAAAGCTTATGGTAGTGCTACGTTTGGCAACAGTAGACTAAAACTAAGCTAGTAGCAGAACAGGGGACGCAACGTGGGCTAGCGAGGGGGAAACAGAGTTTCGGTGGAGCGCTAGCAGAGGACAAACTCAAGCGGCCGTACGGCCCACTTGAGTTTTAATGTCCTTAAAATGAACTTACGGGCTTTTAATGCTGGAACGTCCGTGAGTGAAGAGAAGGACACCAACGTAGGACTGCGAATTTCCGCGGCACAAGTCTGCAACCCGTCCTTATGGAAAACAATATTTCAACAGCCGAAAGGTGATTCTCTTTGTTGAGACGTGTATGCGAAGCACAGAAAGCGAGGAATGACGTTGCTCAGGGCGGACCTTAGGTTATATACCTGGTGGGTGGGGTATACAACCACGCCATGAGCGACAGTTCACGACCCAATGAAATTGTTCCGTGAGTGTATATTAGGCTTTGTGCCTGTGCCATCTAGTGGCTTGGACCCCATATGACTCTCTCCGAGAGGTACTTAAAATAACATATCTTGCTCATGTGTGAGCCCTGTGATTGGCTACTTACTGTCAAGTCAAACGCTTTGTGTTTGTTTACATAAGAAATGTTATAAATATTTAATTTAAACGTGATAACTGTTGGTGGATGGTGTTTTTCCCAGATATCCAGGAATTCTACGAGGTGACACTGCTCAACACTAAGAAGAGCTGTGAGCAAAAGCTGGAGGAGGTCAACCACATGGCCAACAAGTGGGAGAAGAGTGTTTCCTTGCCCAGCCCTGAGCTGGCCCAATCTGCCTGTCCCCCTGAGGAGGTGAGTCTACTGGCGTGCATGCCCCTGTCAACCACACCATCAATGACAACCAGTCAGGCACGAGCTCAAAGAGGCTCTTAATCTGAACAGATCTCCTCTGGCATCCTACCTCATTTTTGTGTTCATGCATCAGTTGTTGTGGAAAGTTTGACATTGTGTAACAATTGTAATAGGAAACCAATGTATTTGCATGGTTATGGGCAGGTTGCACTGCCCATAGCCACGAAGCAAAAGATTAATTTATTCATAAACATACCAACGTTTCAACCTGACAAGAGGACTTATTCAGGAAAACGTATAGGTTTGTGTCATAACTCGTGTCTGACAGTACGTTTTAACAGCGGGAGACCTTAGAGACCAACGGCGAGCGTCACTTGAATTTCATTGGCTATCGCCCCCTATCGGACGTCGCCCAAAAGATGAATATTTTTTATCTTTTCGGCCGACGTTCCTCCGCCCACTTTTCGTACATAATACACCAGTGTGGTGCTTCGGGTGCTCGGTTGGCGCAGGGGGAACATCTTGTTCACATCACAGAGATTCAGGGTTTGAATCCCCCACCGCAACCTGTGGCTTGACAAGGTGTCTATATACTGGCACAATTGGCCATGGTGCAGTCTGTCGCTGCACCGGTTACTCCTGCAGGTTAGGCAGGGTGCGTGTCAGCAGGGGATACCTAACTGTGGAGTAAGGTGTTCCCCTGCTCACGCTGCATCCTCCCGGTAAAGCTCCTCACTGGCACGTGATAAAGCAAGACTATCCACAAGTGTGTTGGGAATTCCGGAATTGCCATAACAACTAAATTGGGAGAGAAAAGGTGGAAAATGATTGTCTACTCTAAACGAGAAAAAATAAGAAAAATCTAAATAAGTGTGGTGCTTCAAAGCATTTGCTTCGTTGGGGGAGATTATGATGTGAGAAATGTTACTTTAATTGGCCCTAACGAAATGCAAGCAAACCACCTCATAATTGGAAGGGTTTTTTCATGGTGAGGTTGCCTGTGATGTGCATTCATTGCTGATGCAAAGTATGTTAGTCGTCATGCCAATTGATTCCTCCCTGCTGTTGCGTCCTACTGACTCACCTGCCAGTGAGGAGTCCCCACCAGGAGGAAGTAGAGCCTTTGCCCTACTCCTCCCGCTGACAGGCGCCGCCACATCCCGTAGGAATACGTGTAATGATATCACCATCCCTGCCCGGTTTTCCTCCCCAAACACGGGCAAATTGTGTTCGTATAGACACTGGACAAAGCTGGATGCACATGGTGGATTCGAACCCACAACTTCTGCTGTGGAGCTACTTTACCACTGCACCACCCAAGAACTGATTGTAGCCCTTTCAAATATTGCAGATATATTCATGATTATTCATTCAAAGTTCAAACTGAATTTTAGGCTAAAATAAGTTTTGTTGCAATTTGTGTATGAAAGAGGTAGAAGTAGTATTCTTCATTCTGTTCAAAACAAAGTCACCAGCTTTTTTTTTCATTATTTGGATCAACAGTTGGGTGTCATTAAAGGCCGATAGCTGAGACTAAGCTAACACTTTGGAAGGGTTATCATGTTGAAATATATCTAGAAAATGTCACAATACCAAACTAGAATTCGGCACCTTGAGTGATACCACTTAGTGCCTGCCTGGGCTCATGGATTACGGAAAGCCTGATACATGCTGTACTATACCCTGAATATACAGACTGATCTACCAGAGAGTACCAGAAGTCAGCATTGGTCATGGTTCCTTAAACACACCTATTAACTTGGAACATCTTACTTTTTACACAATTCATGCTGCACTGTCACTGAAATGCTGTTGTAAAATTGACAATGAACATACAGTAATACAATGGAAGCTATCTGGACGGTAAAAGAAAAAGACACCCACTCTTCTTCTAAAGCTGTTCACTTGGCAGACAGAAAGAGAAGGGGGGAACAGAGCAGATTAAGGAGGTGATGCATGTGTGCCTGTCAGTGCGGGACATTCTAATTAAAGGAAGAGGGAATGAATAGAGAGGGTGCTGCTGAAGAGGTGAGGGCCATGAAACACTGAAATATCAAGAAAGATGAATCCAAAAGAAGCTGATATTCCAAGAAAACAAGGGAAACAACATGCCTACTGAAGATCATGTGACTCTTTATATACACTTTTTAATTGGGACTGTTTAACCCACTTTGCTCTGGTAGAAGATATGAGTGAGTACGGTATAATAATCCAGTTTAGAGCTGGTGCTGCATTAGGGATGAATGTCCAATATAACTATGTTGAAGCTGTACTGTCAGCAAGATAGAAATAGTAATAAAATAAAAATAAACTCAAGACATTACAAGGTTCCCATATACGGTAGATATATGGCCTATATATATATTGGTGTAATGTCATGTCAATGAAACACACACACACACACACACACACACACACACACACACACGTGTGTATATATAATAATGAGCAATAACCTTTAAAGGTCGCGTCTTTGGGAAAGTTGAAATTAGCTTTTGTGGTGATCTTACAGTGTCGAGAATTTCTGAGAAGTAAACATTTAATATCCCTTATAAAAGTATATTTTATGTATGTTTAGTAATTGTTCTCCTGGGCTGTATTCTATGAGTTTGCCTCAAAGGAATTAACCTTTGGACTTTGGGATTCCTCATCTTCATTCACTTCCTTTGTTTGTTTCTCAGCTATGACTAGCACTGTTCTAAGACAGTAGTGATGTGACATGACGTGAATACCTGTTGTTCAATGAGCCAGACTGGGTTTCTATTGCATTGTATGTTTTTGCCGCCTTACTCAAGTTAAAATCACTCATAATTTTGTCTGAGTTCTTGTCTTGCCTCATTTGTGTATATTATGTTTGACCATCCACTACAGTTTCTGCATTCACAACAGTTTCCTGACTCAATTCAGAATTTAAATGTTCATGGGTTGGGACCGTGCGTGCATGCATTCTTCCTGCGGCTTAACCTGCATGCTACTGTATGTGACCTGATGCTGAAATGGACAGCGGTTGTCTCTGATGCTTCATCTTCAAATGTGCATTGTTCTTGACAACCTGGTGTATGTTGAATTGTCTATGACAGTTCCACACATAACTTGCTCTGAGAGAGGAAACAGGCACAGTTTTCTGTGAGCTTATTTCTGTAAAGAGCAGCTTCTTATAATTAAACATGTACATAGCAGACACTCAAGGGTGGAGTAAGCGCTATGAACCTTTGTCAACCAACAACAAAGTGGTTGAGAAATTTGAATATCAAGTAGACAGCATACCTGGCATCAATTGAAATAACATACACACCACCTGTTTAAGTAAACAACATATTAGCATACTAACAGAACACTTTTCTATTAACATTGTTATTGAGAAAGAAGTGCAGACACAGATAATAGATGCAGTAAACCGGTAAAACAAACAAACAGCATAAAGAGTCATCCTGATAGTGTCCCCACAATTCTTAGTTCTCTTCATCAGATGGAGAAAGTGAAGAAGCTACCGTTGCATGTGTGACTGCTAACAACCTCATTAGCGTGTTGTCTTCTAAAATCCATCTTATTTACGCCTACAAGCTTCAGAAATATGTTTCTCACACAAATTGGGCAATGCCACAGCATTTACATACAATGAAATCCGAGACTCATTAAGATTTGCCAAAAACTTCAGACAAGCCAAAACTGAAACCCTTTTGACTTTGTGCAACATCATTCATCATCATCGTGTCTTTCATCTGTGCTAGGCACAGATGAATCCAACCAGTTCAGTATGTATGTATGATGAGTGTTTTGTATCTGAATTAATACAAGTTGTTCTCGTCAGATAAGCAGCAGAGGATTGAATTCCATTTATAAGTAATGTAACATTAAAGTTTACCCAGATTTGTATACTGTATGTGACAGACAGTTACTTTATCAGTGAAACATGAGTCTGTATTTTTCATCTATTGAAGTAGCATACTTACCTTCTGGCTACCACTAAACAACATTAGCATGTATGTTCTTATCTATTGCATTACTGTTTGTTTATTACGGATTAGTATTAGCATTAGTCATTAGTGAAGACTATTGTTCCTGGGGTCCACAAAAAAGACAAGACAAAATAAATCCAGTACGAGACAATATATTATACAAAATAAAACAAAGGAAAGAAAAATAATAAAGACGAAATAAAACGAGGAAAAGATAAAGACAAATCAAACTGAGTCAACCTAATTTCTTTACTGATAACGGCTTATTTTAGTTAATTTTTTAACTTGGGTTTAATGCAATTAGATGTGGGGGAGCCTATTCCAATATTCTTATCAACAAATCCTATCAGAGGGAAAGTGTAACGGAAACAGCACCCACAGCACATATGCATATGACTGCTGACAACCTCATTAGCTTTTCGTCTTCTAAACCTTTCTGTCTATGTCTAGTACTGTATGTCTACAATTGCTTTGGAAGCATTCCTCATTAAATTGGGCAACGCTAAAGTATTAACAGATTTTGTAAGCCAAGACTCAATTGGCAACCCCCCCCCCCCCCCCCCATCTTGACATGGATGAATCAAACCAGTTCATTATGTGTATATCATGTATTTTTTATCTGAATGAATACAAATATCACTCATCTGATGGAACGGTAAATGATCCAATACCATTTATACGTTTATGTAATGTAACGTTAAAGTTGGCTCTGTTTTGACAGTTCATTTCTCAGTCACAATTCTCAGTCAGACTGTATTCATTATTTTTGTTGCAGCATGTTTTTGCCATTTTACTTAGCATTGTACCAGTCAGCTTTATAAGCTGCTAGTAATCCTATTAATCTACAGTCAAACGTGTCTCTTTCTTTCGGCTTCTTTTTCAAAAGTATAAAAAAACAACCGCCGCTAAACCATTGGCAAGTGTATATTTGTATTAGATTTTTGTCATGTAATAAACAAGGATAATACCAGCACTCACGGACTGTCCTTAAAGTTTAAGGCACTTTATTGTTTCATCTTAGGTATGGTATGCTGCAAGCAGACAGCACAACTACAAACTCGTTTCGGCGTGTAGTCTTTGTCAGCGTTGTATCTACATTGCATTATATTAGCCTACTAATTATGAACGATGCTTGACTTGAGCCTACGATGCTAGTGGTAGCACTATAAATCATGTTCTGATAATACATAAACATTAACCTTATCAAAGCACAGTCATTATTGTCATTGCAGACTGGCTGACTTACTGTCCATCCATGGAAAATTAAATATTAAGCCGCAAAATCCCGGGTTTATTGCTTAACCGAATATATGCCAGCCACCAGATGGCTCCATACAGTGGCCAGTGCCAGTAAAATGCAATAGAAGACTCTCTTTAGTCAGCTTCTTTGAGCTGCGTTGAACCAGAAGTGGTTGTGTGATGAGTGATAGCCTCACCCCAGAGCGTCATCTGTCAACATCAAGATTACTTTTCTACACGCAAGGTCAGATTAAAGTTAGCCTGCCACGGTCATGTGCAGTCTAATGGTGCTCCGTAACTGGGTTAGATTATAATAAATGAACATTAATGAGATAAAAAATTAAGTTGAATGCCCCTACTGAATACTGGAAAGATCCAAAAAGAAAGTTTGATTCACTGTCGGCTTGTTTTGTCATTGTATGGCATGTCATGATCTAGTAATTGCGTTTTGACCTACAGTATACGTCCATGTGGAAATTAGTTGGCTGTTCTGTAATTTGCGTGTGTGCGTGCATGCGTGAGGGGACCAGAATATCAACCCCCACACGCTCCATCCATGGGCAACCCCTGTAGCGGCACGTGAGCACCGGGTGGAGTCTTTTTGTGCCACAGCTGTCAAATTTGTGGACATGTACTGTAGTGTAGCTCCGCATTGTACCTTCAGCACGGCCAATATAAGCATCGTAGGGGGTCTTTGAGCCCCAAAGTGACCGAGCCATAGACCATCTGGTGCATTGTAGGGCGGAGGTATTGAGGAACTGTTGTATGTTACCCCTGTCTTCAGATGTCTGCCACTTGTGATACAGCAATCCGTTGATGTCAGTGAGGCTGGGCAGTGCCAAGATCACTCAGGGTGCTGTCCAGCTTCCATCCAACTCCAGGCCAGATTGATGACCACATCGTTCTCCAAGGTTCACCAACCTTCTCTCAGTGCAGGTTGTGCAGGGTGAGGGGTTTGGTGTTGGCGGGGTTGTCACGGATCCTCTCAGTCACTGTAACTGTCTGCTACTAATGGTGCCGCTGTGCTCCGTAGTCCGTGCTAGTGTTGATTTTGAATACAATTTCATTTAGGTTTAGTCATATTTTAATCATCTGAAATATTTTAGTGTTAGTCTAGTTTTAGTCGACTGAATGTCATTGCGAACGCAGTGATTGCGAATGCAGTGAGCACTAACTATAGAAGCTGGCCTAAACTGACTGTCTGTCTGTGTGTCTGTGTGTGTGTGTGTCACGCTGTAACTTCACCGGCCCGCCACCAGAGGGCGCAGCTGTATCACACACAAAACACACACACACACACACACACACACACACACACACACACACACAAAACTTAACTTAAAAAAAAGTAACTTAAAAAAAAGTCAAAAAAAAATAACTTCAAGAAAACGTAACTTAAAAAACCCCTTAAAAAAGTACGTAATTTATTCTAATTGTTGTTATTGCTATTTACGAGCTTGTTCGCTTCCCGCGTTCACGCGTCTTACTTGTAATCTACAGTTGATTTTGTTGACTAAAATGTGTTTTTGCAGGCCTTGATTAGTCAACATTGCTTAGTTTTTATTGCATTTTTATTCAGTTTTTCCCCGGTGAAAAAAGGTAGGCAACAAACATTTTTCATCAGTTTTAGTCGACGAAATAAACACTAGTCCGTACCTCTAGTCACTGACAATACTGATACACTCACAGTTTCTCAGGACAGTGACATCGAGACAGCCTGCTTTACTGCGGTCACCACAGCTCCCCCATCGATCAAGCACATTCAGTCCAGTGACATAGCCTACTCATCCTGGATCTCTGCCAGCCACAACTCATGTCACACTAGTCTTTTATTCACCACGGTAATGTAGAGGTCTCTCCCCTCAGTCCCCTGTCACTAAGTGCGTTTCCATCAAGTCCTGTCCATCAAGCCCTGCATTCAGGCTTTTGCGCATACATTCCTGAATGGACATGGTCTTCATTTAACGCAAAAACACTTTTGCGCTTGAAGGGGGTGGATTGATCAAAAAATAATCACACCTCTTATCGTAGATCATGGCGTAAATTCTCCATTCATTGTCAATGGGAATTTAATGTTTGTGTAAGACGAAAATCTACACTAATGAAATGTGCAAATGGGGTATGGAAACACTGGCGGAAGCGGTTTCTAATTAGAAAGCATTATATCGCTTAGAAAAGAAAAAAAACACACGCGTGTGAAGAGAGGGGCGCTCTTATCATCATACATCACATTCCGTGCTCAACCAATCAAATCATCACAAATGTCATTCCGGCCAATCACTTTTGGCGTCTTCACTTTCATCTTCAATATGTACTTTGCTCAGCCAATCAAATCATCGCTATGGGGTTATCAGCCAATCACAAGTCTATGTTTGTGTTCACACAAACCCGGAAAGCTGGGCATAGGAGCGGCTAGCGCCCCTCAAAAGAAACACACGACGGGGAGTCAGTGGAGTGAACAGAGGGTGGGTGGCCAGGGTCAGGGTGGGTGTGATGTGGATACATTTACGCACTCTCATTCAGGATCCTAGCAGCGCTGTTTTTGAAGCCTCTGCTGTCTGCAGGCTCTCGCTCCCCCCCGGAGAGTCCGTTGACTTTGCTACTTCAGGGAAAACATACATATGTTACTCTTTTTTTACTCGTTGTTTGCTCTTTCTTGCACTCTATCTGCCAACCAGCCTAAAAGAACGTCAAAAAGTAAAATAAATGTCAAACTTTACTAGCAAAATAGCACTACCTACGTACTGCTTATTTCATGAACTCATTGTCTCCACCAGCCGAAGGCATGGGGGAGAGTATGTTTTGCACTCCGTCCGTCCGTGTGTCCGTCCGTCCGTGTGTCCGTGTGTCCGTCCGTCCGTGAGCAGCTAATCTCGGCCACCGTTAACCCGGTCGATGCCAAATTTTGCACACACACTCCCTGGATGCCAACGATGAACCTCTGCCCCAAACTTTCCAGAACGGCCTGTTATAGCGCCACCAGGAGGCCGCTTTGTGCAAAACAAGTTTTTGCACAGTACACCTACAGATTGTGTCCAAACATCACGCAAATTGGTACACAGTCTCTCTAGAGCCATTCAACCAAACCGGTCTTTCAGATTTCTCAGACTCCATCCTGATTGGTTAAGATTGGCTTCCAAAATTCACAGGACTGCTCAGTTTCAAACAAAATGCTGCAAATCATGAACACATCGCGTGATTTCCGTGAAATTGTGCACCCACATTCCCACTAGGCCGAGGACGAAATGCCACATGAACAATTTCAACTCAGCCTCAAGGTGGCGCTATAACTGGCCGAAAAGTGTTTTTACCTCTGACTGCACGGATCTGTGGATAACTTTGTATGCCAACTCCCTAGAGGCCAAGGAAAAACCTTTGTCTGGAATTTTTCACATCTGCTCTTTATAGCGCCACCAGGAGGCCCACATATGTAAAACACATTTTCTATTATTACTCCTTCAGATTTTATCCAAATTTCACGCAAATCGGTACACATGATCTCCATAGTCATGTGATCAAGACAGGTTTGTTTGATTTCTCATATTCCATCCTGATTGGCCACGATTGGCTCCTACAGTTTTCAGGTGTAGCAAATGGCCACAACTCCTCAACGCAGCGTCCGATTGCGATGAAACTGTGCACGCATATTCCCACTAGGCTGAGGAAGAATCCTGGTGGAGACCTGTGCCGATTGGCACTTTATCTAGTTTAATATCAGTTGATGGAAACGCTGAAAAATGCGCTTTTCTTTTTTCGAATTTATGAACATTTGCTTCCTATTTTCAAAAAGGCTTCGAGTGTCTGCATCTGTTGATAGTCAGTCAACCACACAGAGGACACACGTACTAAGGAGAGGGAGGCTCCCATGTCAATCAATCATGTTAAATTCACACACACAGTTCAGACATATTCCGTCAGCCTGGCCTATCCGTCCCGACTTGGGAAAGCAGTGTCATCCTGTACTAATGGCAGTGGAGCTGGAGGGTTCAATGATGTCGGAGCTGGGCAATTAAACACAATGTGTTTAACATTTAGGCCACTTACAGTCAGACTGGGGGCATTTATTTTCCGTTCCCATGCTCTCTAAGAGTCTAAAAGTCAGGACAGAGTCCTTGAACAAAGACTTGTGGATGGAATGCGAGAAGGCAGGATAGTTGCATTGTATCAGTTTGTTTATGACATACAGTAGGGCAGGAAATGCTGAAGGTCCACTATTATTTATTTTTAAAGACTAAGGTCCGGTCCCATGAGCGCGGTGCAGGCTACGCAGCGGCCAGCGGAGAGCGGGTCTCTATGCCTGTAACACCAAGGCAAGCTTGTACAAATCGGATCCCCTCCCAACCAACCAATACTGGGGTGCAGAGTATGGAAATAAAATGTTTCACAAATATTCCCCTCCAAAAATTCACAGCAAATGAGAGGTATTGTGTTGAGGCACAAAGAACACTTTTATTTTGTATTACGTTTTTTTTTGGTTTTTTTTGCCCAGGGTCCACAGAGAGGTGGTCCGCGGTCCGGTCTTGGACCGCGGACCACCTATTGAGGACCCCTGCAGTAGGGTCTTAATCTCTCCTTTTCTCCTCTCCATCTGGTGGACAGTTGTTACCTGGCTTCATTCTTGAAGGCAGTCCAGCCAAATAATTGTTCCCGGGTAGCCATAAGCGGCCGTCTGCCTGTCAGCTATTCTAGCCAGCACTCATGTCTTGGGCTAGGCCTGCACCTTCTGGCTTGTAAGAGAGGCCGGCATTCTTTATAATCTGGACTGGTACCATCACCCGGCATTGAGTGTCTGCTCGGCGGCATGCAACTCTCTCTCTCTCTCTCTCTGCCCCTAGAGACACTTGCCTTATTATGAGAGTCACACACACACACAAACAGCAAATAATTTCAAACTTGATCAGTGGAGGGAGGGAGGTGCTCCCTGCAGATACTCGTATCCCTCATTGTTTCCCCCAAAATTACACATGCATGAAATAAATGGTCAATGAACATTGACCAACAACATTAATCACAAATGACACATGCATTCCCATGGCAAATAATAACACAATAGCAGAACAGTAGAACACTAAACCGCACACAGAGGCATGCTGGAAAAACTCCACAGCCACTATAACCATCCGGGATGCTACAATATTGGTCGGTGTACCCATTTCTTTCTTCTTCCTATATTTCTTCACATTAGAGCACAAACCAGCCAACAAGCTTGGCGAAGACTTTTGGCAGCAGTATTGAACTCCAGCTGGCTGTATTATGTATTCTGTGATTTCAGCTTTTTCCGCATTCACATATTTGCAAGGTTTTAAATGAGAATAGAATATAACTTGTATCTTGACTTAATTAACATTTTGGAATGCTAAATGTAAGAAGTTAAGAACACATAATTACTCAATGAAAGCAGGATTGGATAAAGAAAATGTATTCCACAATGCACAACGAGGTGTCTCGATTTTGGGGAAAAATCATGATTATACTGTACTGTGGTCACTTACTACATAATATAATAGGCTATGTTGATATATTTTACTTCAATATTTGAGAAAAAAACAGCACATTTATTCTGTTGTCTTGGTCCAACAAACTATTGCTATTGCAGACTATTTATTGCAGTCTATCGTGAATATTGATCTAATAGACTCAGTACTCAACAGTTTCTCAACATCTGGACAGGGGCCCAGCAGTGGTCCAAATGGTCCCTTATGGGTCTGCAACTCTGAGACAAATGTGTACAAATGGAACCAGAGTGATCTAGAGTAGTGATTACATTTTTGACCAGGACTATGTTTGAAGTCTCCAGCCAACCAGAAATGACTATTTTACATAGTATGATCTATAATAATCTCTGGAGTGATGGGGCCATCATTTATGAAGCCACCACCACTAATCTATTCTCATCATCATCATTTTTCGACCGCGGTCGAGAACGTGGATTTCACAATGTTACGCCAGACTTCCCGGTCATTCATTGCCATCCCCAGTTCCTGCTTACTGATGCCTGTGTCCCTAGCGATGATCAGGGAACGACATTTTTCTACCTCTGGTCTGCTTTGAGGCAGGACTCTAGAGAAGAAGGGAAGATATAACCTCATTGTCAGATGAGGTTATCGCATTGTTAGATTAGTTGATTGGTGTCTTTTCCAAGACAGATTTTGCGCTCTCATTAGAAGGCGGGTGTAAGTGCCATCCAACCGTTTCTCTAGTTTCTTTGAAAGTGTCCATGTCTCGGAGCCATAGAGTAGAATCGTCTCAACGTACTTTTAACATCTTACTAAGCTGGGATGACCAGATCAGATACCATTATAATTTAAGAATTTCAAACATTTTGGCTCTGTCCACTGAATCAAAAGCCTTTGAGAAATCAACAAAGACTAGTGCGAGATCGATGTTGCAGAGCTGTGATTCCTCAATAACCCTACGTCAGCATAGGATTTGACTCAAAGTGGATCTACCACGTCTAAATCCGTTTTGATTGTTTCAGAGTAGAGGCTCAACGACGGGGATGAGACGATTAAGGATGAGTTTGTTGTAAAGTTTTGCAGCAATTGGCATTAAGGAAATTCCTCTATAATTATTGGCTAATGAGAGGTCTCCTTTCTTAGGTGTTGGGATGATCTGGTTTTTATGCCATAGTCTGTGCCTGCCTTGAATTTGTTGAAGGTATGATTGCAGAGATTGAGCAATAGATATTAGAATTGCTTATTTTTCCAGATCAATGCTGGAATATTATCTATTAATTATCTATTAATCTATTCTAGTTAATATCGTAATTCTCAATCGGAGTGACATGATGCCGCCCACCGCCCCGCCTACTCTGCAATTACAGACATCTGCGAGGCATTATTATGTTTGGTATAAAATCTCACTCTCTCACTGCCTCTGCGTCGGCTGGTTCACCTTGGTCAACTCTCACAGAGGCACGATGAATCTCCTTTTACACCAGTCTGTCTCCCTCTCACACACTTAAATAATTGTCAGTCTCTGTGTATTTCATTTTTTGTCACCTTGTATTTTACCGTTTCCCCCTGTGAATTGAGTGACGGAAGGAAACCTTGTAACCTACACGCTTCCACCTGTACATTGGAGGTCGTAAAGAAACCTTGTATCTTACCATATCTTGTTGAATTAAAGAGGCCTGTATCAAAAGACTTACCCGGACATCTGGACATTCCAAATTGAGCCCACGAAGCTCGTTTAGACTTTTGATGACAAATAGGACGATTAATGACCATACTTACCCCGTTACCCGCTGGAACGCTGTGGAAAGATGCCTATTCTAACCCTAAACTAAACCCTATTCTAACCCTGAGCTAAACCCTATTCTAACCCTGAGCTAAACCCTATTCTAACCCTAAACTAAACCCTATTCTAACCCTGAGCTAAACCCTATTCTAACCCTACCCTAAACTAAACCCTATTCTAACCCTAAACTAAACCCTATTCTAACCCTGAGCTAAACCCTATTCTAACCCTGAGCTAACCACTTACCTGTTGATCTGTGAATGAAGGCCCTAAGCTAAACCCGGCACCTACCTTGGAAGGCCGCCACCGACCAGTAGACCCCCCCCCCCCCCCCCCCCCAGGAAGAAAGGCTGCATTAATAATCTTGAAGTTCTCTCCCAGCCCTACTGAGGACACTGAGGCCTATAAAGTGACTTTTCGTTACTTTGGATGATGATGTTGATGATGATGATATAACAAACTCTTACCTTTCAGTGCGAAGACCTGAGGAAAAGAAGAAGTTAATGCATGATTGTTAATTTGAAAATGAAGTAATTTGATTTTGCGGCATTGAACCTTTTGTTAAATAAAACACGCTGATGCGTATCAGACCCTTGGTGTCTTTGTCTCTGTGTGGTGATTTGCCCTTGCTGTCAGACCTTCACAATAGGTTTCGTAGTACAAATACTCTTAAGTGTAATACACGGTAGTACTACGAAATCCTTCGAATAATTCTGAAACTTATAACGTTCAATATTTATAATAGTTACATCCATCCATCCATCCATCTTCAACCGCTTATCCGTAATCCCGGTCGCGGGGGCAACAGCTCCACCAGAGTGCTCCAGACTTCCCTCTCCAGAGCAACATTAGTGACTTCCTCCTGGGGGATTCCGAGACGTTCCAAGGCCAGTGAGCTGATGTGTTTCCTCCAACTGCGCCTTGGTCTGCCCCGGGTCTCCTCCACGGCTCCCAGTGGGACGTGCGTCGAGGACCTCCCTAGGGAGGCGCCCGAGAGGCATCCTAACCAGATGCCCGAACCACCTCAGCTGACTCCTTTCCAGGAGTACATACATAACAATAGTTACAGTATGTGATAATGATAAATGCTTTTAATTGTCGCACTATAGTGGAAGATTCATTTGTATAAAGATATAAATATCGAATAAATGGAAACCCTGGAAAGTAGTTTCAATGGTCATTTCATAATATTAGGGTAAATCTGGGATTTGAATGGACTGGTGTTGCTGAAGGGAAAGACTAAAATATACAATTGCTGCTCTTGTCAGCATTAACTATTACAACATGGTCTGTTATAATATGTAATGGAATAAAGAAATATAGTCTTTGTCTGAGTAGTTTTAAAATATTGAAATATCTTTCTGTTAAAATTAAATATTAAATCAGATTATTCAATCTGGCTTTTAGGTCAGTCTTTTTTTTTTTTTTTAAGATATTTTTTGCGGCTTACGCCTTTTATTGATTTTTGAAGGGACAGACAGTAGGCTGACAGGAAACGGGAGAGAGATGGGGGGATGACATGCAGTAAAGGCCGTGTCGGGTCCGGGAGTCGAACCCGCGGCACACTGCGACTGGATTACCAGTCCGGTGCCCAGACCGTTACGCTACGGCCTGGGCCTTTTAGGTCAGTCTTAAAGGACTTGTGCTTAACCACTTTAAGCCTTAAACCCTGTTTTTAAATTGCACATGAGTTGGCTCTACTTGGTATGCTCTCGTTTCCTTCTAAACCTTTTTTAATTTTTTTGTCAGAATTTGTCGGATGTACAAGCCCACACCCGTCGCGTTGCGACACATTGAAATGCTTTGTGAGCTTGTAGATCGGCTATTGCTGTCAAATATTCCCCCCCAGAATAGGGGCAGTTGTGCTGAAGTGAGTAAAATACTTTACTGTTTGTCTTCATGGACTTACTGTACGTGTGCACTTGTGTTTGTGTTCCCAGCAGAGAGACCCGAGTAGCTCAGAGCCCGGTGGGACAGAAGAAGCAGAGAGCACTGGCAAGACGTCTGAGGTGTGTACCTCCTTTAAAGCAGATGTGTTCCAGTGCATGCCTTTGTGTAATTAATTGTGCATGGTCAAATTACTCTTTTCTTTGATCTTACTGGTGGTTGGTGACCAAACACAGTATCACATCACATTCATCATCGTGTCATGGTCAATACCTCTTTGGTTCCCCCTTTCATAATCTCATTGTATGATTTCACTTGGTGATGATTAGCCATGGTAGACCAGTCCTAGTATAATGCACCTTTACACATTTCACCCTTGGAGCTACAGTGTACTACCTGATTCCTCAAGAAGTCACTTAGCTCCATAATCCACACATCAATGAACGCACCAAAGTTAATGAGCTTATCTCTGGTCCAAGGACAAGGAGTCGGTCTTTGGGCTTAGGCCTCCATTCCCTTTTCCCAAATGTCTGTTAATTATCATTCCTGTAAGAAATAATCCATGCAAGTATTTCAACTTAATTACATGGTTCTCAGTAGTTTAAAAGGGGAAAATTAGTCACTGTGTATTGTGCATTGTGTCTTCATCCTCCAAGTAATAATAAACATTTACTGTACAGAAACGGTACTTGCCAGCTAGTTTAAATAGGCCAATACAATGGTTCAATGGAGTTATGGCTTTACTTGATAAGATATCATGTCAGTGTCAAGTTAGGTTAGAGGGTCACGTCAGGCGTAGGATAGATTCTGGGATAGTGTCCCATCACTGTCTGACAAACCAGCGATGGCCACGCCTTGTGTCTTCCTCTGAGTGACAGACCAGACAAGGGGAGGTTAACATTCGTTCACTCTATCTAATGCAATAAAGAGAAGCTTCCTGAGTCGCATATACTGACGAGATTAACTCTGTGGCGCTGGGAGGGAGAGCGTGAGGGACAGTATGTCCGGCAGAAGCGAGCGCTAACCAGGACTGTACGGCTACAGCATACTCCACAAATGAGAGCGGTAATTAAAGTCGAATTCTGCAATGCATCTCTTCAGCGGGAATGCCGATCGCCCTCCAGCAAACAGGTACCAAGAAAGTCGGGAGAGATGTATGGTGGGGCTGTGGAGGATGGCATGGGGTAGGATAGGGAAGTTGGCTATTGATTATTGTCTTGGCGATTATTCTATCGTTAACTTTTTCAATGAATCGAATAATTGTGATGATTGTTTACTTTTTAAATATACGTACCGGTATATCAACGAAACAATGACACACTTATGGCATTTCTTTTTTTTTCTTTATAATTTTTATCCCATGATTGGGACATGGGGAGAGCAATGGACTTGAACTCATGCTTCCTTCATGCCTGAGTGTCAAAGTTGCTCCTTTACACCTGACAGGCGGGAGTTTCCCTGGTTGGACGTAGCGCGTGGAAGGAACACGTTACATACAGTATGTATGTCGTGCAAACATTTAGAAAATTGCCGACCTGTAAGCTCACACCGTGATAGCCAGACCTTTTTGAGTGGTGCAACCACTCCAAGGAACAGCAATGTGACTATGTTTAGAGTACCAGTAGGGGCAAAAGTTGTGCTGAGAGAGAGAGAGGCAGGCGGGCGGGCGGGCGGGCGGGCGAGAGGGGAGTTGCACCACTCAGTTCACACGGGTGTGATTTGTTTTTTAAAGGTCTGGCAGATTTATCTGACAACGATGCAATGTTGTGAGCTTGTAGATCAGACATTTTCCCTCTCTTTTTGCCTATAATAACATTCCCACAATAGGGATTAATACATAATTTTATTAAATGATAAATTGTCGATAAATACCCATTTATAAACTATTTATAACTGTTGCCCCACTGAAGAACAATAGTTTTCTGGGAAGGCAATGTGTAGAGCTGAAATTGTGAGTTTAAAGGACAACTTTAGTTTTTTTCAACCAAGGTTCATGTTTTAGGTTGTTATTAGAGAAACTAAAAGGTGAGTGTTATTTCTCTTTCATTTGCTGCATTCTTTTGTTTTGGGGATTTTAGCAGTTTTTGACAGGGGGGCGGGGGCATTCGAGCATGGGGCTAAATATGTATTTCTTTACAAAATATTATGGCGATTTATTATTTTGTTATTTACTATAGTCCTACTAAACCCCAAGAAATTACATCAGACCACAAAAGATCACAGGATCTATTGAATGTGACAAACTGACATATTGAGCCTATACACACAGTATAAGCCTTCCCCCAGTAGGCTACCTTCACATTCAGTAGTTCTTGTGATCTGCTGTTGCCAGATGTAATTTCCTGGCGTTTATTAGGACTATAGTAAACCATGAAAAAATAAATCACCGTAAAATTATGTAAAAAAGTACATATTTAGCCCCATGCTCGAATGCCCCCGCCCCCCTGTCAAAAAGAGCTAAAATCTCTAAAACAAAAGAAAGCAGCAAATGAAAAAAAAAATAAGACTCATCTTTTACTTTCTCTAATAACCACCTAAAACATGAACCTTGGTTGAAAAAAACTAAAGTTGTCCTTTAAACACCAGAGAGTCCAGGCAGCCAAGTTGAGTGATGACTGGAGAGCCTGATACGTTATTGATTGCTCACAGGACGACACTGAGAAACACTGAGGAGTTGGAACCTTTGCGCACATTATGCTACATACTGTAATAACATCTCCTTCTCTGAGTGTAACCTCACTCTTCACACACCTGCCACATTACATTGACTGCTTGGCTTTACAGACTGGCTTAGGCTGTAATAAATACACTTGAGATGTACTAGTTATATTGACTGATACTGTACATAGTACAGTAGAAGATTGGAAAATAATATCAGTAACAGGCGTGTACACTGTGTGTGTGTGTGTGTGTGTGTGTGTGTGTGTGTGTGTGTGTGTGTGTGTTTCAATCTGTACTGTATGTATCTGTAATGTCTGTAGGAGTGCAGGGCTGCAGCCTGCAGGCTATCATAAATGACTGTGGATAGATGGAAAAAACTTTAGATACCAGAGTGACGGATTACTTTACCTGGGTTACATCTTCTGATAGGTGTACTTATACATCTTCTGATAGGTGTACTTATACATCTTCTGATAGGTGTACTTATACATCTTCTGATAGGTGTACTTATACATCTTCTGATAGGTGTACTTGAATGTTGACATGACATAATAATCTAGTGTTTCATTAGCGCGACAGAACGTGACAAAATAGGCTACAGCTGAGCTTTGTTATGCAGCTGCCTGCTGCATGAACACATGCAGTAACACACTGTAAAGATACCAAGAAGGAGTGGACAGTGATGTCACTGTTATGCAACACGGAAGTAGTACAGACTTGAAGCTGTTTATAGTCAGTGATGTATATTTGTGACATCACTGATGAATCCTTGGTTTTACTCTTCCTGCGACCGAGTAGCCTCGGTACCCAGGCTTTCTTGTCACCGTCGTCTTGACTCTTTGTTTTCTTTCTTATGCCCCGGTGCATTGCACCGTCAATATGTTCGCCACTGGTCCTACTGGGGAAACTCCCCCCTGTCAGTATACGAAGCCTGCTCACTCCTTATGCATTGAAGGAAGCAGGTTGGCAGAGGGAGCGTAGCGCCCAGGATTACAGTTTAGAAAATTGGCACCGGGTGAAAAAAAGAGTTGCAACAAATGAGATGAAATGGGATGAAAAATATATATTAAAAAAATATATTGGTGGATAATCTCCAAGTATTACAGTTACCATTTCTATAGGTCAATCAAAATTTTAACCATCAACATAATATCACCGTAATAGAATACAAACATTTAAAAAAATCTATCAATATGCCTAAATGGGCCTGCTTAATTTATTGGGCAAAATTATATTACTATACTGTGATATGATTATAAAGAGCAAATAAAATGGGAAAGAGCATATCTCATTGGTGGCATGTACAGTACCAATGATACAAGGACAAATGAGGATAAGTGAGTTTATTTAAATATAAACTCAATTGTAATGTAAAATAAAAGTCTACCTATTGATCCATACATTTTAAATAATTATCATACATCTGAGAAATGATGCATTTGTTTGTATAAGAGCTAATATGCAGGGTATATACCTAAAAGGTGCTTATTTATGTATAATGCAATTTCGTTCCATATAGTTTTCCTGCTGCTAAGCTTGCAAGATGAAAGATAACCCCAAACATAAAATATTTACACATCATTGCATAAGTCATTTTGCTGTGACTTGCATCTACTCTGTGCACCCTGTGAGAACAATATACTTCCGACAACATAATGCATCTGAGAAGTGTTAAGTATTCCACCACACATTGCTGGAAGTGCATGCATAATAATTAGTTTAGGTTAGTTTAGTTCAATCATCGACAGTATGACAGAAATAATTTTACATCTCATCCAACATTTCAACAATTACTGTATACTACTGTACAGTTGTCAAAGATTCGTGCTGGAATCGAAAGCCATGATTGAGAACCATTTCTCTCTCCATGTTTTTTTTAGGCTGAGTAAAGTAACGTCAAGCCAAGGACTCATAGAGTAGAACTAATAGTGGCACAGTGGCACTAAGGCCAACTGTTAAGATAAAATACTTTGTAGGAAGTCGACGGTAAGGTGGTACAGAGGTGCAGGAAATGGATAATTTACTGCAAACCAAAAAAACATCATATTGCAAAAGGGTAAAATTCTAAACACAGCCTGTGACCAGAACACAGAGAATATATAATGTAATAAGGTACCATCAATTACAGTGCAAAATAAAAATCATAAAATCATACTGTATGGACAAAAATAATGGCATGAAAACACAGGGGCGGCGGTGGCTCAGGGGTAGAGTGCCTGGATGGCAACCGTAAGGTTGCCAGTTCGAACCCAGGCTCCCCCAGAGTTACTGTCGAAGTGTCCTTGAGCAAGACACTGAACCCCTAGCCTCGATACCCAGGCTTTCATTTCGTCTGCGCGAAAGATGAAAGCCTGTAAAAAGCCGTGAGCTGAACCAGTCTAAAAGTGGGAGTCAACCCTTCCGCGTAGGCGTCGCTCTAAATGATGTGACGTAGCGCTGCACTAGGGGGGAGAGGAGGGGCCGGGGGTGACGGACAGATCGATGAGATCCAATCAGGGTGCGCGCTTTTCTGAGACGCGACCCTCCCATCTAGGCCAGAAATGTCTCTGCTTAGGTCAGGCTACTGAACCCCTAATTGCTCCCGATGTGCTAGTTGGTGCCTTGCATGGTTTCCGCTGCCATCGGTGTATGAATGTGTGTGTGAATGGGTGAATGTAATGCACAATCTCTGTAAAGCGCCTTGGATAAAGGCGCTATATAAATGCACCATTTACCATTTACACATCCATACCACAGTATAAGTTTACAAAACAAGTATCACACACCCAAGCCTTTTTCACTTACTTGTAATGGTGTGCAGCAATCTAGACAGCTGCTACCAGTTCAGTCAAGCTATATGAATTATTAATACATACTGTAATACGTAATACTCTATAATCCTATCCTACAGTTCATGCTGCTTTCCCCTCAGAAGTATAGCACTGTCTTCAAACCTAAAAGCTTGTGCCGACTGGCGACTGTATTGTGTGTAGGAATTGTGTAGGAAAGGGGTCGAGCAATAATACAGCATTAGAAAGTAGGCTACCAAAATATATACAGTATGAATCTTCCTTCATCGTTATATAGTTGTTGCTTTATTTCTTGTATTCATTTCAAACCTGTTTTTTCTATGGTGTTTTATCAGTGTAAAAAATCCAATCATATGTTCATTTAAGTGTATCTTATGAAGTATATTTTTTACAGTATACGGTAATTTATCGTGTGCATGTAGTGCTTATCTGTTTGTTTGCGTAGGCAAGCACTTGGAGGTGTGCGTGCGTGCGTGCGTGCGTGTGTGTGTATGTATGTGTGAGTGCTTGCTTGCTTGCGTACATTTGTGATGTCATAAGCAAGAGTCGTTTTGTTCACCACACACACAGTAGAAGTGCCGGAATTGGATATGGCCTTGGCCACACACGCTCGCTCACTCTGTGTTTCTCTCTCACAAGAACACAAATAATGTTTTTCCGTCTGACAGTGACCAATCATCATCCAGTATTTTCTTGCTGCATGAATAATAATGAAATAATTAGAATGAGCAGGAGACACACTAACTTCTCAAATTTTAGCCGTCAAACACATCAACGCTCACACACACACATGCACAAAGACACACGCACGCCCTCGCACACACACACACACACACACACACACACACACACACACAAAAAAGCCTGATTTGTACTTAATTGTGGTGGACAGTTGTCGCACATTGAAAATGGCAGATCTACAAACGCACAACACCTCCCGCTGTGACACATTGTGAGTAGATTGGCTATGTTCGGTGTGCACTGCGCACGTCTAAATCAGGGGTAATAGCCAAGTGAGACAGAGACCATGGGAATCAAATTCCTTCCGCTTAACTGGCAGCAGTACTGCCGTCTTCCACTCTGTTCTCTCCCCCCCGCCTCTCTCTCTCTCTCTCTCTCCATCCCCTCTCTGTCTCTCTCTCTCGCTGCACACCGCTGCTCAGTCGCTCAGCAGAAGAGGGGAGAGCAGAAGAGGAGAGGAGCCTGTCTAAAGCAGGAGAGAGAGAGAGAGAGGTGGATGAACGTCAGAGAGGGAGAGAAGCTCAGGAATGCTCTTGGGTCGGAGTAGGGGGCCAAGCCAGCGGCTCGCTCGCTTGCCGTGCGCGCTTGCCGTGCGCGCTGCACACGCGTGTCGGTTGATGACGCTTGGCAGCCTCTGAGATGGCGCTAGGAATCCTGATTGCCTTCAGCGCTGTGGAGGAGGCATCCCGTTTCTCGCAGGGGGCCCACATGTAGTAGTGTCTGTCCGCCGTACTCTTCCTCGCCAACGAGCGCAAGTGTGCGTCTGTGGTGTGTGTGCCGCGTGTGTGTATGTCTGTGCACATGGAGCAGCTTCGGTCCCCTTCTACTTCTCCTTCTTCTGATCCTCCTCTACAGCAAACTCTCTTTTTTCTCTGTTAATTATTTTTCTTTTTTCACACTGCTATTCTATTCGTTTAGTGTGTGTGTGTGTGTGTGTGTGTGTGTGTGTGTGTGTGTGTGTGTGTGTGTGTGTGTGTGTGTGTGTGTGTGTGTGTGTGTGTGTGTGTGTGTGTGTGTGTGAGTGTGAGTGAGAGTATGAGAGTGTGTGAGTGTTTTCAGCGGCAGTGGCCATGAGTTTGAACATAGGTTGAGAGCTCTTTTTTTCCCACCATCAGTATGGATTGCCTTTGCATTGTCACTACTAAGGTAAGATGCTCAGTTTGAATGAGTGATTGACTGGATTAGAGAGAGAGAGAGAGAGAGAGAGAGAGAGATTGTTTGAGAATGAAGCATGCCAGCAAGTCAGGAGGAAAGAAGCTTGCTCTGTGCAGTGGTTATTTCTGGATGTTTGTGCAAAATGCTCAGTGCAATTTAACTGTGTGAAAATTGACACAAATGGACCCGTATTGACCCTTGGGTCACTTTGGGTCATTGCAGCGTATGTGTATAGGGCACACATAGCGTATATACAGTATAGCGACATGATATTGACATTGTGATATGATACTGCACTACTGTAGGTATCATCTGGTATTTTGGATATCGTCTCTGTCGGGTGGCACCCTCAATATGTCCAAAACAGATACTTTTCAGGATTCAAATGGCAAAAGTAGCAGATCCACAAGCTTGTGGATCTGCGGTAATCTGCAGAAACAGCTCCACCAGAGAGCTCCAGATTTCCCTCTTCAGCGCAACATTAGTAACTTCCTCCTGGGGGATCACGAGACGTTCCAATACCAGTGAGTCGATGTAATCCCTCCATCTCATCCTTGGTCTGCCCGGGAGTCTCCTCCCAGTGGGATGTGCCTCGAGGACCTCCCTAGGGAGACGCTCGAGAGGCATCCTAGCCAGATGCCCGAACCACCTAAGCTGGCTCTTTTCCAGGAGAAGGAGCAGCGACTTCTCCCCCTATCTCTAAGAGAGATGCCAGCCACCCGTTCATGACCATAGGTGAGAGTAGAAACGGAGATTGCTCGGTAGACTGAGAACTTTGCCTTCTGGCTCACCAGAAGAAAATATCTGGTCAATAAGATTTTTCTATTGACAATATCTGTAGAGGGCGCAGTGGAGTAACTAAAACATTTTTCTTCCGGTGAAATATATTCTTTTCTGGCCTAAAAGTGCATTTTATACGTGTGGTGTAGGGGTCAGTAGGCTTTCAACTCCACAAAACCATCTTTGTCCTCCTAACGCTATGGACCAAAGCTACTGCTTTTGATGCTTTTGTGTGGTCTGAAGTAGGACAATTTATGAAAAGAACACAAACAGAGATAAGATGTTTCTGCCTGACAACAGCAATATCATCTGAGATTTTGGATAATGGTAATTATGATATTCCTGGTTTTAAAGGCAGCATCACACAGTAAGCTTCATGGATTCATCCCACAGTAAGCTTCATGGATTCATCACACAGTAAGCTTCATGGATTCATCACAGTAAGCTTCATGGATTCATCACAGTAAGCTTCATGGATTCATCACAGTAAGCTTCATGGATTCATCACACAGTAAGCTTCATGGATTCATCACAGTAAGCTTCATGGATTCATCACAGTAAGCTTCATGGATTCATCACAGTAAGCTTCATGGATTCATCACAGTAAGCTTCATGGATTCATCACAGTAAGCTTCATGGATTCATCACAGTAAGCTTCATGGATTCATCACAGTAAGCTTCATGGATTCATCACAGTAAGCTTCATGGATTCATCACAGTAAGCTTCATGGATTCATCACACAGTAAGCTTCATGGATTCATCACAGTAAGCTTCATGGATTCATCACAGTAAGCTTCATGGATTCATCACAGTAAGCTTCATGGATTCATCACAGTAAGCTTCATGGATTCATCACACAGTAAGCTTCATGGATTCATCACAGTAAGCTTCATGGATTCATCACAGTAAGCTTCATGGATTCATCACACAGTAAGCTTCATGGATTCATCACACAGTAAGCTTCATGGATTCATCACAGTAAGCTTCATGGATTCATCACAGTAAGCTTCATGGATTCATCCCACAGTAAGCTTCATGGATTCATCACAGTAAGCTTCATGGATTCATCACAGTAAGCTTCATGGATTCATCACAGTAAGCTTCATGGATTCATCACACAGTAAGCTTCATGGATTCATCACAGTAAGCTTCATGGATTCATCACAGTAAGCTTCATGGATTCATCACAGTAAGCTTCATGGATTCATCACAGTAAGCTTCATGGATTCATCACAGTAAGCTTCATGGATTCATCACAGTAAGCTTCATGGATTCATCACAGTAAGCTTCATGGATTCATCACAGTAAGCTTCATGGATTCATCACACAGTAAGCTTCATGGATTCATCACAGTAAGCTTCATGGATTCATCACAGTAAGCTTCATGGATTCATCACAGTAAGCTTCATGGATTCATCACACAGTAAGCTTCATGGATTCATCACACAGTAAGCTTAATGGATTCATCACAGTAAGCTTCATGGATTCATCACACAGTAAGCTTCATGGATTCATCACAGTAAGCTTCATGGATTCATCACACAATAAGCTTCATGGATTCATCACAGTAAGCTTCATGGATTCATCACACAGTAAGCTTCATGGATTCATCACACAGTAAGCTTCATGGATTCATCACAGTAAGCTTCATGGATTCATCACAGTAAGCTTCATGGATTCATCACAGTAAGCTTCATGGATTCATCACACAGTAAGCTTCATGGATTCATCACACAGTAAGCTTCATGGATTCATCACAGTAAGCTTCATGGATTCATCACAGTAAGCTTCATGGATTCATCACAGTAAGCTTCATGGATTCATCACAGTAAGCTTCATGGATTCAAGATTGAAGCAGGTTTATATCATTGCTGTCTGGTAGAAACTTGTTATCTCCATAATTCAACTTTTTGTGTTTTTTCAAAAGTTGAAGATCTGTAAGCTTGAAACGCTGCACGAATCGACATATTTGCTACTTTTTATATATTTTTTTACTTGAATCCTGAAAAGTAACAGTTTTGGACGCGTGGAGGTTTCCACCTGACACTCACTCATACCGTTGTACTAGCAGCCAAATGTTGGTTTGACACGCAAGACTGTTCTAGCAACAACATTTACAATACGAGAGAGAGAGAGAGAGAGATCAGCTATTTGTGTGCACAAAGGTGTGTGTGTGTGTGTGTGTGTGTGTGTGTGTGTGTGTGCGCGTGCGCGCTTTGGAGGTTCTCAGAATACTTATACTTTGGCTCAAGTACTGGGGTTGAGTGTTTTGTTCACCACTGGCAGCTTACAATGGAGAACTTAGAGCGCACACACACACACACACACACACACACACACGCACGCAACCAGAGGCTATGGCTAATTGGGGGTCCTTGGCATGGATACGTTTGGGAATGGGAACCCCTGCCTCTGAACATCTCTGTACATCTGTAATCCACGTAACTCGAGAACCGTTCGCCCCACCTTACTGTACTTCAAATTCGGCACACGCGTTCCACACCCCCACAGGGAGTGCAGTGCCCGGTGTCGAGTCGGTCAGACCCACGGTTGTCCAGGACCACCACAAAAGGCCTCTGCCCGGGCCAGACTCCATATTTGGGCATGCCTAAATACGGGTTTGTCCCACCGACTTCTGACATCATTCTGACGTCTGCATAGACTCCATATTCACTCCATGGAGCTGGCCTGTTCTGACATCATTCTGACGTCTGCATAGACTCTATATTTGGGCATGCTTGACAAAGAACTCCATATATGGGCATAAAAGGGACACAGACATAATATCTGGGTGTGGCATGCATTTCCAACTTGCATCGTTCGAAGTAGGCCAGTTCCCAATGGGCACCACTGTAGAGGCTCCAACGGGCACCACTCTAGTCATTACATTTTTTGAAAGGCAATTAGCCCTTCGCTAAGTCCCTACCGTCCTTGTCCAATAGGCACGTTAGCAGTGGCCCAGACATCTTTGTTGAGGACAAATGGTCTCTCTTTCTCTCTCTCTCTCTCTCTGTGTGTGTGTGTGTGTGTGTGTGTGTGTGTGTGTGTGTGTGTGTGTGTGTGTGTGTGTGTGTGTGTGTGTGTGTGTGTGTGTGTGTGTGTGTGTGTGTGTGTGTGTGTGTGTGTGTGTGTGTGTTTTCCTGATCTATCGGAGCACACACATAAACTCACACGTGGCCGGTGCGGGGAGTCACATGGACAATTACGATGTTGATTCGCTGAAAGCCATGGTGAAATATTCACGCTTGTTTTGTGTTCAGTGTGGGGAGCCATTACTGAGAAACCCAGCATGTGCTGCCTCCCCTTAAAGTGGTTCACATCATGTGCCTCTGTGTTGTGAAGAAGTTTGCTGGGTGAGGTCAGGGGTAAACCATAAACTGTGGTTGAACTGGATTGGACTTTGCCTTGTTAGAGTTGCTGGATGTGGATGCATGGAAGGGGATGTTGAATCACAAGGTGAGATTGCTCAGCCAGTGCATTATAGTGACTGTTTTGTAATGTTTTATATGTATTAACTTACTCTACCATACAGATTGGTTATAATAATGTTACATTCATTAAAACAAGTTTGGGAACCGCAGCTTTAACACCGGGTCCATTTGGTTACATTTTGTGCACTTTGTGTCTTTGAGTTACACAGTTTGTACAATCCTTGAGTTACAAATGGGTAAATTAACCATGAGGATTTTACAGGATACGTTGCAGGCTTGATATGTGTGCATTAATGTACAGTATATGCATGTTGGTTACACATGTGCACACAGCCCTGCATCTTGTCACTGTACTGTGCACTGTACATGTACTGTACACGAGTTTACGTGTGTGGTACCAATACCACACTGTATATATACTGGTGGTGTACTGTATACCAAAATAATAATATATAATTTGAAGGACCCACTACACTTCTCAAGTGCAGTGTTGTGTGAGTATGATTGGCACACAGTTTGGAATACAACGTGAAAATGTAACTCAAAATCACCCTGGCATGGGCCGGGACGCACTTTGTTGTTTTGTCCATCTATCAAAAGGGGATACTTCTGTACATCATACATTAACTTTCCCTCTAAAACGGTGTCACATCTCAAAAGTCAAATTGTCAGATTGAGGGCGGCTGTGGCTCAGGAGGTATAGTGCAGGTCGTCCAATGATCCCTGGGTCGGCGTTTCGAATCCCGGCTCCTCCTGTCCACATGTCGAAGTGTCCTTGGGCAAGACACTGAACCCTACATTGCCTCCAATGAGTCGGTCGGTGTGAGCTTGCCACCATTGGTGTGTGAATGTGGGTTAGGGTTAGTGACGCTGGCGTTGACTGTTTGCCGCTTCACCTCCCAATGTATGAATGAATAAACCATTGTAAAGCGATTTGAGCACTTGGAAAAGTGCTATAAATGCCATTCATTCATTGAGACCAATGATTGTGATGAACGATTTTGTGCTTTTGTCATTGAACATTGAGAAAGCTTAGGCTTCGTAAATACAAAAGCCTCTCCAATTGATCCAAAATGCTACAGCTCGCTTTGTCTTCAACCAGCCAAAATTCTCACATGTCTCCCCGCTTCTCCGCTCCCTCCATTGGCTCCCAGTCGCTGCCCGCACAGAATACAAAACTCTGATGCTGGCATTCAAAGCAACCAAAGGCATAGCACGTCTGATCGAGCCCTACAAACCCTCCCGCGCACTCAGATCAGCCAACATATATAGCCAAAATATATCATGTACTATGGAAAAAATATTTGTAATAATTTTATAATTAAAATAAAATGTATTTAAAATAGCGTTTAAAAAAAACAGGAAACGGGAGAGAGGTGAAACAGTGAGTGACACGCGGCAAATTGACAGTGGTGGAAGTACTCAAGGACTAAAGTACTAAAGTAAAAGTAGCAATACTGGCAATGTGGAAATATACTCTGTTACAAGTACCAGTTCTGAATTAAAAATGTACTTGAGTAAAAGTATTGTTGTAAAAATATACTTAAAGTACCTAAAACACAGCGACACATTGTGAGCTTGTAGATCGGCTATTTTCAAATGGCCGAAATGTATACAGAGCTGAAGTGGTTATTAATGCATGTTTTATTAATTTACAACTACAAAGTAACTAGTAACAACACATTGTAGTGGAATGAAAAAGAGTAAAAGTACAAAAAAATTGAAATATTCCAGTAAATAACTCAAAATTGTACTTAAGTACAGTGCTAGAGTAAATGTACTTAGTTACTTTACACCACTGTGAATACATTATGCACGCTGTGCTGAGGGATCGTAGACTCGACTGTATGACATCATTAAGGGGGCTGACATGCTTTATGTATGACATCATTAAGGGGGCTGACATGCTTTATGTAATGTTCAAGTGTAGCCCACACACAATGAGGAATCCTATCATAGTAGGTTCCCATGTCGCTCTCTGATAGAAACCTTGTATGTCCAAAACTGTTACTTTGCAGGAAATGAAAAAGATATATCTGTGTTCCAATGGATCCAATTAATACTCTTCATTCGTTGAATATTTATAAACCCTGTGGGTGTCGGGCAGAAACCTCCTCTATCCACCAACAGTTTCTTTCTAAATGAATGTCCTACTTTGCAATTACTTCAGGGGTAGGCAACCTTAGTCCACTCACATCTATATACATATTACACCCTGCACATCATTCTACATTCATTCAAACTGATAACTGTGACTGGGGAGGGAGTCTGGACGAGTCTAATGATCATTATATCCTAACGTGAAATAACTTATTTTTAAATAAATAGAAAATACCGGTAATATAGGTTATGTATAACTTGTGGACAATAAAAATCAGTTGGAAATATGTGATTTTGATGTCATCATAATTAAACTTAATGTTGATATTACATTGACTATCAAGAAAATGAAAACATGGCACTTTCAAGTCAAAAAGGATGCCGACCCCTGCCCTACTTGAACATACTACAACTACAGTGTCACACAAACATACGCTTTTGAGCTTGTAGATCTGATACTATTGCTACTTTTGAATTTAAATCATGAAAAGGAAAGGTTTTGGACATAATGACCCGACAGAGACAATATAGGCCTTTATTGTTTGTGATTAAAGTTCTTAGAAATGATCAAACATTTTCCTCTATTGCCTTTTTCAAAATATATTAAAAAGTAGCAAAAATAGCATACCTAACAAGCTCACAGGGCATCTCATCGCAACACATAATTATGAGCTTGTAGATCGGCTATTTATGCTGTAGTGTGAACGAGTATTAATTTACCAAAACTATTTCTGCCATGCCTCCTCAGACAAGTGAAGGCCGCTGTGGTGCGTCACAGGAGCGGGACACAACAGCGTTGAACGTACAAGAACACATTATTTTATACTTTAATAATTAATGTCCTATCTGCTCCAGTGTGTTCTATGTCTGATGGACATATTCAAGGTTTCTGCCCGACAGCAACGTTCTGCTTTTGAATATTTTTTTAAATATCGTGAGAGAAGACAACCATAGGCCAGATTAATGAACAAACTGCTGGGTATCATATGCAGATGTGGTGGCACAAACTTTGTGACTGTTAGCTTTGTGCTAAAATGTCTCCAAAGGCGAGTCATAGATTTGTGTGACCTTGTAGGATTGCTGTTGATGTGCTTTATAAATAAATGTTTCATGCAGTGACTCATGCAGTGACTCAAGGTCCTGCCACATCAAAAGTGGAAATGGGTTTGTGAAGTTTTCAGAAGATGGTGTGTGTGTGTGTGTGTGTGTGTGTGTGTGTGTGTGTGTGTGTGTGTGTGTGTGTGTGTGTGTGTGTGTGTGTGTGTGTGTGTGTGTGTGTGTGTGTGTGTGTGTGTGTGTGTGTGTGTGTGTGTGTGTGCGTGTGCGCGTGCGTGCGTGCGTGTCACTCACTCATTTACGTTACAGTTATAGCCCCATCCAAACACACCTGCTCCCAATTAATCATTGGTACCTTGCAGTAACAATTGTAAAAGGCAAACTAAATGGACAGAAAGGCAAATATGTATACAGTACATACACTGTACAAACATATATTATTATTTACACATTGTACTCGTATACATAAGTATACTCATGCGCACAGAAATACTTTGGAAGCTGTCTAAATGGCTTTACTTTCCATTCAACTAGTAATGCTTTTATTTCTTACCTCACTTGTGACTTATGCAGTGCGACCAGGGGAGCTACTTGGCACAGATTATGTGCTTAGTCGCAGCCATCCACACACATGCCACAGCGTTTCTGCTCTAAGTATATCCGTCTCTAATGCTTAATTTATACTTAGTTGTGTGTCGGCGTGGCACTTTGAAAATAGCGGATATGCAAGCTAACATGTCATGACGTGACACATGAGCTTGTAGATCTGCTATTTTCTATAATATAAAGTATTCCATCATTGTGAACAAAGCTCTGGACATGGACTTGAAGGTAGACTGTTTCTAGAAACTATGACATTGTATATAAGGTCTCAGAGGCACTTACCCGTAGGGAAAGTACAGGTCATGTCCAAAGGTCATGCCCACTTGCCCGAAAAGTAAATCATCCATGTTTGTTTTCCTTTTACTTTGATCACACTCGTGTGAAGTGAGGGGCAATCTTATCATCAATCATCATCATACATTCCATGCTCAACCGAGTGTGATTTATTTTATGACAAATGCCTACATAGATATCAATATGACTATGGGTTCACAGTACACTTGTTATTTTATCTTTTTGAGCAGTGCAGCTGTTCCTATGCACAGCATTGTGTATTTCCGTTTAAGCACGGAATGTGTTTGTAGCACGGAATGTGATGATTCTTTTTCAATAATATTTTTATTGATTTTTAGATATTTGTGATGATTTGATTGGCTGATCTTGTTTTTTTTTTAATATATTTTTTATCCCACGATTTTGTAACCCATTGTTCACCCCTGTGTCAATCATCTAATGTGATCCTGGGCTCTACACACCCTCCACCAACCTAGTCCCCCATAGCTGGGGGACTCTGATCTGTGATGACGTTCTCATCATCATACGTTATCATTATGATAAAAGGCACTGCTCACTTCACATGAGTGTGAATTTTAAGTGTAGCAACAGTGAAACCAGAACATTACTGTATAGCTAAACAGTGCTCTACATTCCACAGACCAGAAGAAGGAGCGATCTAGCCACATTCAGATTTCTCTTGTTGTGTTTTTGGTGGGCAAAAATGACATATATTATATGAGTGTACAGCTGTACAGTAGAATAGCCTTCACGGTGTTGAATGGAACTATTACAGTGCAGAAATATTGAGCTCTTCAAAAGTGCCCCTGCTGCCTGTTACTCATCTGGCTGGCATCAAATATTGCACATCGCATTTATCTTGACCCACAATCCACTCCCCCAATTGAGTGTATCGTGGCATAATGATATGATTTTTTTACAATTCAATGTTATGTAATGCTTAGGATGAGTACTGAGTGAGCAGTAGCATGTGAGGGAGGGAGGGACAGACAGAGGGGAAAAGAGAGATGAAAAAGCACTCTTACACGAATGGGTTGATTTGCTGCCACCATTTCTGTTTTTAGATTATCTGTCCGGTCTATATTCAGACGTGCATGTGAGGGAGGTAATGCACAGGAAGCTTTTCTGTCATGCCACACACAACATATGCACGCACAGACAGACAGACAGACAGACAGACAGAGCTCCTATGGGGACAAATCAGTTGTCATAGCATTACTATGTAACACAGGATAGAACAAGAAATAGAGATGGAAGTAAAGTATAATACCAATAGCACAGGGATTAGGACAACTGGAAAGGACTCCCAGAAACCAGGTATATACTGTACCTACTACTTGCTCGGCCCTCAGCACTTTGATTCTCATTTATTTAAGTTGCAAAGTGCAGTACACATATTCCATGTTTAATGAATAATGTCATGAATATGAATCGCGTTGTCCCCCTGAATTTGCCTTGGGAATTTCAGCGATGGCTGCCTCAGCTTCAGATTTGTGAAGCAGCCATGACTAAGCTCGCTGATTCCTTGAGAACCACTGTATCTGTTCAGTTTCATCCGTCACCCCTTCAAGGCTAATACTTGTTTATGTTTTGCTTGACAGGAGTGCCATATTTTCAACTGAAAAAATGTGTGATTCAACACTTTCAGTTGTCGACAATGTCGAGTGACATTTGTTTGAAAGGGTGACGTATACATTTGAGCCATTAACCTGGTGAGTGGAATTCATGTCATTAGCTTTTATCCTCCAGTTAAGAGGCAGGGAATCAGGACAACCAGTGGAGACAGCAGAGAGGGTTCTCTGTTATCCTCAAGGTTAAAGGTTCTCACAGCATCCATACTGACTGTTGCTTTAATGAATATTCTTTAGTGCCTTGAAGGTCTAAGATTAGAACTGGCTTACATGATTAATTAAAGCCCAGATGAAGACTTACAGTGGTCGAACCACGTTGGGTTTTTAACGATTTAACCCAGGGTGCCCACACTTTTTTTACTTGAGAGCTACTTTCAAAATGACCAGGTCAATAAGATCTACCCACTGGGGGAAAAAACCCCATTATGCTGAAAATAGTTTAAATATGTACCTGAGGGGGCTTTGGAATAGCGGCAATGGCGTTACATATAAGACAAATGTACTTGGAATGGGAAATAGAGGGGGGAAATGGAATAGGTACTGTACGTGTAGGGGCTTTTTGTATTTAATTTGTACCGCTACTGATGTTTGTGCACAGGAACACTCTTGAAAACTAAATATTGCATTGTGGGTTTGAGCCCTTTTTGATGTCAATCAATCAAGTCACCTTAATCTTTTCTTCTTTTATTATATATATATATTTAAATTAAATATTATTTTGGGGCATGTCATGTGATCTACCTGCACAGCCTTTGTGATCTACTGGTAGATCGCAATCTACTTTTTGGGCACCCCTTGGGTGCACCCCTTGGGCTACATCTTTGCTCGATTAATAAAACCTTTTAATTCATTTCCTTACTCGTTAATTTATACATTTTTTCCTTCAATTTTGGAGTGCCTGGGTTGCTTTGCTGTTTAACCGGCTTACATAGGTGTACTAAACATAAGCTGTTTGTGGCACATTAGCTTGCTGTCTTGTTTGCCAGGCACATTTCCCCTTCAGAAATGCACTGCCAGTAAGCCCCAGGAGTGTGAATAACACATTATATTCACACCCTGTAAGCTCCTCGCATTTACCTGCTGTTTCTCAATTTACAGTTCAAAAATACCGCATTTTAGTATTTGTCCAAATGTGCTGAGTTCCATTCATAACCCATGTGCTTTGAAGTGATGTGACTGTGTAATGTACTTGGCCCAGTTGGTCTTTACCTGACCTCTGGTCAAGGCATTGACCAGGACAGCAACTGTCCTGCCGTTGCCTTATTTGTTCTCTCATAGTGTTGACACTCTTTTTACTTGTGCAGAAGGTTATAATGGTCCAACTTTTACATTTTTGTGATTTATCATGGGCCTATATGAGAAGTTGGTCAGTGCCTGCATGGTTGTTAGTACGTCAATTAACATTTAAATACCAATATTTTGTTAAATGTTTTTGTGCATTTTGAGATAAGAAACTGGAAACATGTGAGACGTAGTCTCTCAAGACAGACTGTTGACAGGGTTTGCTGTTTAGATTGGTTAGCCTTTCTGCCCCAAAATATCGGAATCGGTATCTGCCTTCATTAATCCATCAGAATCTCTGGCGAACATTTAGTGAAATAGCATATGTACAAGCTCACAATGCATTGCGAGGAGTGAGAGCTTATAAAGAGAGAAACAATAAACAATATCAGCTATTTTCAAAAAGGTGGGGGCCAAGTATAGCACCCTGGGGGACCACTGTCAACAAAGTATCTATAGGGTTTACGTAGATAAAACTGTACATTTACAACTTTTGTCTGTGTTTGGTACTTGTCAGATTGCTCGGCATCCATCCAAGCAGTGCCAAGCAAGGCCACTAATTGCAATAACAGCCCACCTTGATATATATTGAGCTGACACTTCTTAACCATAGGACAATTTGTGCAATCAAGATGCATCAATTACTAGACTAAAGTGTTTGTCAATCAAAATAAGACATCCTAGATCAAGTTGAACCTTACAATTTTCTCAACACTGCATCTCTAAACATGCATTTCTATTAATCTATACAGTATGTGTCTCATACCATTTAACCACTTGAAGCCTAGTCTCCCAATGTTGGGCATCTGTAAGCTTTTTTGATTGATTGATTGATTAATTGAATTGAAAGTCAATAATGTAAACAGCACGTGGTACAGTCAGACATTGACGTTAAAAGGATAACACAAAGTATGTATTTAATTCATCAACATAGCATAACAATGTCATCAACAAATATATCAGCTACAGTAAGCTACTACAACATGTCACAATACGACACTGTGAGCTTGTAGGTCAGCTATTTTTGTCAAAGAGATTTGACCCTAGGGGCTCCATTTTCATCACCGCTAAACCCCTTATCCCTAAACTTCTTTGCCTTTTTTTTACTATTTTGCTAAACATTTTTGAATAGTTAAAATGGCCAGTCTACAAGCTCACAACGTGTCAATTTAGATTGGCTAGTTGAACTATTCAAAAAGAAATTGCAAAATAGTAAAAAAGGCAAAAAAGTTTAGGGATAAGGGGTTTAGCGTTGACGAAAATGTAATCACCCCTTACCCCTTATCCCTAAACCTATTTGCCATTTTTTAATATTTTAAAACATTTAAAAAAAAGTACAGATAGCCGATCTACAAGCTAACAACGTGTCCATGTAGGCTAGTTGAACTATTTTTAAATGTTTTAAAATAGTAAAAAATAGCATAAGTTTAGGGATAAGGGGAAACGGGTGGCGCAAGATTGGAGCCCTTGGTGTAGAGGGGAAAAGGGATGGGCCCAAGGATTGACAAGTTTTGAGTGGTTAAGATACATGGGATTCTAAGACAATAACAATTGTGATTGTAGCATACAATGAGGATGATTACATTATTAGTTTATTTTAACATTTATTAATTTATTTACCACAGAGTTTTGATTTGTGTTTATTTGTAGTTATTATGGTAATAATGATTAGATTTATTATGTCAGCATCTTTGTGCATTACACAAAGATGGGAATTACAGCAATGGACCAAAAATAATTCTCATCATAAAAGTGAATTATGCCAAAAACATCTAAACTTATAGGCAAAGCAAATGTTAGCTTTATTTCCTCCCACAGCTCCGTATTACAATGTCCCCTGTAGCTTAGATTACTATCATGTTGAGAGTGAAGACTTTAAAGGCTGATTCATGCTTGATCCACCAGTTTCACTGTATGGAGAAGTAGGCTCCATGCATCCCCAAAAGACCTTGGGGGTTTTCCATCCACATTGTCATGATGGACTGAGAGTTGTTTGTGGGTCTGTCATAATAACAAACACAGCTTCTATGAACAAACTTTGAAGAGTTGATCAATCTTTCAACACGTTACATGATTGATTTGTAGTGAGGCATTGTGTTGTAGGAATGAATGACATTGTGCTTGAGTTAATATGCTTTACATGCAACAACTTATTCTATGCATGGTATCAATCTTTATATTTCACCAACCTATTCAAGTAACAAAGCTATACCATCCCCTCTGTGACGTGCACGCTCTGCTGTGCAGAATGGACTGGAGGCAACCACCATAACCATATCCATGTTCCATGGATGTCAAGGAATAAACAATGAAAGAGAACATTAAAATGCTGATGTGATTCACAGAGTAAAGGTCAGAGTGGTGTCTTGGTGAGATTAAAATAGAGGGGAACAGAGGGATGTGCATGCAGAGAGAAACAAGCACTTAACATCACCACGGTTCATGGCTTTCTAGTTAAAGGCCGTGTTTTCTGCTAAAGTGATGATGAAATTGTTATTGTTAAAGAGTGACTGCTCAACCCCGTACTTGTTGCCTTGTCTGTAAATGAAACCTTTTTACATTCTCTTCCGATCACGAAGGGCTGAACAATTAATTGAAAACAAAATTTGATTTCCAAATAACTGTGGTTGCAATTATTCACTGCCAGGTATTAAAGACAGGGTGCAAATGCTAAAAGTGTGAAAAAAGCATTTTTCATTTCCCTACGTCTTTAATGTTGACTGACAATGAATGTCAATGAAACCAATTGTTAAATCCCATTTCCACATTTTCTCTACAGTCTGCCGGCCGAATTTCAGCAACCATATGATTTCTCACTTTGTCCATTCAGCCTCTCCTAGAGAACTTGGAGATAGACATATTCACACAATGGTGCACACTGCACACCATGCTCTGTCTCAACCTGACAGTAATGGGGGCTTTTGTATAGAAAGCACAGTTGGTAATAATTATGCATGGCACTTACTGTAGCCCTCACATACAGTATGCAGGAAATTATGCATTACCATCATGTACACAAAACCTTATTGGATGAAACATGGACATTACATTTTAAAAAGTAAGAACTTTTTGTTGTCTTTTCAATTCCCTATAGGATATGTCTTTGTTAAAACAGTTGTGAGCTTTTGTCTCATCATTGTATGCTTGTTTACATGCTCAAAACCTTGATTTTTGAGGGGCTGCTATGCCCAGCTTTGTGTCTGTGTGACCACGGAATGTGATGATTTGATTGGCTGAGCATGGAATGTGATGATCCATGATGATGAGAGTCTATCTCTGTAATTGTTAAATCTATCTCTGTAATTGTTTCATTATTTAATATGCTGTGGTCCTTTCTCTCTTGTCTACTGTAACTAGATCATTCATTCTCAAACTGTGTCCCACGGCACACTGGCGTGCCTCGAGGCAAGATCAATGAATTTGAAACCGCCAATGCACTGATGGTGCACACTCAACAGTTAGGTTGACTGTGACCCTAGTATCCCTTCAAAGAAAACACTAGTGAGTTGCCTCCATAAAGTTATACGATGAGGTCCTCATTTGCCCAACAACCAGATTTGTTCATGTGATAAATAGTGCTTATTCCGCTTCCCCAAGTAGCTTCTCCAAGTACACAACTGTACTGTACACTGATTCGCTCACACTCTACTAACTCAGGTGATGGATAAGTGCTGGTTTTCCTTTATTATCTTTGCCACACATATCAGATGATGTGACATACTTACAGCAAGACAATGACAGCTGACCTGGCATACAGTAAGCTATGAAAAAATATTTAAATCAAATCTACACAGATTGCTTTCTTGAGCGTCTCTCTCCTCTGCATCTGTAGGGCTGTTATTTATATCAGGTCTACATTCTTCAGTTCAAATTGTGTTGGGCACGTACATTATGACCAGCAGAAATCACTCGGAGTGTAAGGCCAGATTTATGCCCAATGCCCATATATGAAGATCCCTGCGGTCAGCACAAATCAATATTGTCAGGGAACAGTTGTATGCCCATTGTGTGACATTAAGCGACAGTTTCTGTCACATAATTATGTATGGAGATTATTGATGAAAGAGACGGAGAAAGGTATGGGGAGGATGACAGGGAGAGGGGGAGGGAGGGAGTGAGCGAGAGGGAGGAGATATGGAAGGGGAGTGTCTCAGGGGTAGAGTGGCCGGTAGAGCAGCCGGATGGGAACCGCAAGGCCCCCAGTTCGATCCCGGGCTCCCCCAGAGATAGTGTCGAAGTGTCTTTAGACGCTGAAACCCTATTGCTCCCGATGTGCAGGTTGGTTGGTGCCTTGCATGGTTTCCTCCGCCATCGGTGTATGAATGTGTGTGTAATCTATGAAATCTACTGTATGAAAAGCGCTTTGTATAAAAGTGCTATATGCACCATTTGCCTATTTCACCCCCCCCCACACACACACACACACACACACACACACTCTCTCTCTCTCACAAAAGCATTCCGGTACTTCTGCCCGTCAATGTGTCGCTTATTTGATCAAGTATGCCTCACAGCTGCCTCTAATGATATCCTGGTGATATGATATCCTGGACCACGCTGCAGTCAACTTTATTTCAATGTCCCATGCAATGTTGTTGTCCCCGTATTTACAGTATCTGACATTGTTTAATGTTTTCTCATGTATTGTAGGACAATTATAAAGGACAGGGGAATTGTCTATCCTAAAACCGAACCTGTATGGGGCTGTTCTCCCGTTTCCCCAATGTAGCCTTATATTTATTGGTTATTTCATTGTTTTTAGCATAGTTAAACTCAAAAGAGTAAAAGATTTACCACGGAACGACAAGCCCTGGGCACGATCCGTTGATCATGTCATTAATAAGCAGCCTATTAGCAGGCTATACTGTAGACTGTAGCCTACTACAATATGACCTTGAAACAGATTGAACATGAATTTGGATTCCGTAAGGGTGAGTAGGCAACAACAATCAGAACATTATGAACTAAATTGTTGGGGAAATGGCCCAGTCTCCCCTCTCCTCTCTCCCTCGAAAGCAATTGAATCGACTGGACTTGCTGGGTGTTGAAAAGCCGGTCGGTAGGCTACTTTATGTTTTCGTGGGGTGGGTTGGCTCCCATGGCGGAACGGGAGGGTTATGAAAAAGAAACATCACTACTGGGTACCAAAACCTTAGGGTTGCTCAGGGACACTTCGACACGTATACTGGGTGGACCGGTGGCGAGTCTTCTGATTACCAGAACACCTGGACCTACCAGATGGGTTGTCTTAGCCCCAGAAAAATTGTGAACAACTGTAGTAGAGTGCTAATTATATATAGACAAGCTGTGTTTATTGCGCAATCGTGCAAATCTGCACTTTTGTGATGAGTGATCGTCTGCAAACCTAAGCAATATGATGGTGACTGGTGAGGTGACAGCACATACATACAAGTATACACTGTTATCTGTGAACAGCAAGTGAAGCGACCTAAAAGTGGAGGCAGAACTCACGCGAGGGGTGTAATCTGAAAGAACGCTGGTTCACACTTACTGATGTTTTCTATGGGACAGTCCTATGGAGATGATATTGAATAGTCGGTGATAAACAACCTATTCTTTTTTAAGACTATAATCAAGCTTACCGGTAATCTAATCTGATTTAACCCACAAATGTCAACCTCCTCCTTTCTCACAACGGTGCTCGTTCTGCCCAATCTGCCCTCGTCCTCCGTAGCTCACCACCCACCTCTGTCTCTCTGTCTCTGTCGTTCTGTCCTCGTCCTCCGTAGCTCACCACCCACCTCTGTCTCTCTGTTCCTCCCTCACTTCATCTCCACCTCAAGCTCTGAGGGGAAGAATAAAGAAGGAAAAACGGATGGTGGTGATCCTTCTCCGTTCTGTAATGCTGCTAAGCACTGAATCGATGGACAGTTACCACGGTAACAGGGAGGCTGGCGCCAAAAATATATTCTATAGAGCATCTTTGATATCTCCCACTATATTCAGCTTGCCTGGCTGGCGCATCTTCCCACATAACACCACTCTGTGCTCCCAAGACAGTGTGCATATCACACAAATGTTGAATGATATGTCAAACTCCCAGACGCAGGTTTAAGCAACTGATTGTTACGCCTCAGTCGAGCCAACCCCATCCACAGCCAATTCCCAACTTGTCTAAACGTAACCCTACTGGGGCATCTAGGAGGCACAGGTTCTACCCACCATCGCGTGATTGATCATGTTCATGGTAGTGAATCAATTTGGGAAGGGCGGGCTCTGTCGCTACACTAGTGAATCCAACAGTTGATCAAGGCACATGTGGGGGTGAAACTGAGAAGAATGGCATCTACCTCCGCATGCGTTACATTGTGAAACTCACTGTCAGGTGAAAAGAAGCGGCCTTGATGGCACTCGTATTGGAGGAGATAGATGTGTGATTGTCTGTACTCACTCTAGGACTGGTTGTAGGAGGTAGTAAGCAGTGACAAGGGACTACAATACTTATACTCTATATGGGGAATCAGGGAATTGGTATTACTAAACTGGGAGAAAAGGTGTAACACAGGTCTTGCTAGCCACTAAGCTTTTCCAGTTTCATACTACGAAGTATGCAAGTGGTAAAAGAATAAGTGACTGCCTTTACATATGTATTCTAAACTTATTGTATTTTATTTTTATTTTTTATTGTAGACAATACATTTTATATACAAGCATCATATAGCATATTTCAGTTCTCAGTACAAAATCGTCTCCCCAAGGAGACAGCAGCAACATTGAAAGTAACACATTTGAAAAATAATAATAATCAAAAATAATAATAATACAACGAGGAAATGTAAAGATGAAAGACAACATCTGATCGAGCAGTTCAGTCAACGGACATGAAAGAGAACTGCAACTCCCCTCCCCACTCTCCCCCTGCCTCTCTCTCTCTCTCTCTCTCTCTCTGTAATTAGCACTAGGCAACAGTGCAACACTATCTCTCTGTTTCTGGCACAACAGCGCCACTTCTGCCCCTACTGGTACTCATAGCCACACACATAGCCACACACAGGTTAACACGGACATTGCTGTTCCTTGGAGTGGTTGCACAACTCAAACATAAAAAATAAAAGAAAGAAAGAAAGGGAAAGAGGGGAGGGGGGGGTCCATCAATAAAAGAGTATGATAAATAGTACAGTATATGCGAGTTACAGAACGTACCATACATATTTTTTATAAATACTGTCACAATCTACCCACATATTGTACATATCACATTAATTAAACATTCATGATCTTTTGTAGAAATACATCTTTGTAATGTTAAATCTCGATGCGTGCTTGCTCATTTTGTAGCCTCACCAAATAATATAATTTCTTCCATGTCTCTAATTTATTTTACCTTCAGCCATTGTTCGTGGGTTGGAGGGTATTTTCCTAGCCAATTTATTGTGATAGACTTTTTGGCCGCTGTTAACAATATCTGGAGGAGGTACACCTTTTTCCTACCTTCAAACCCAGTCGGCACCACTCCTAGAATAGCTGTCTTAGTTGAAATCTTGTGGTATCTGAGTGTCAAACACTCTTTTAATGTCATTAAAAACATTATTCCAGAATTGCTGTAACTTAGGACACGTCCAAAAGATATGCGTATGGTTACCGATCTGTTCACCACATTCCGCCAGCACTCAGTTGAAGGAGTAGTGCCTGCTCTACCAGTCAATAATGGAGTCTTAAAAAATCTGCTTACAATTTTCCATTGATATTCTCTCCAAGAGTTAGAGTTTGTTACTTTATGCACTTCAGTGCAGGCGTCTAGCCATTCTTCTTGTGAAATCTCTTGTATTTCTGCCTCCCACTTGGCTTTTATATAAAGAGAATTATTGGAAACCATTTCAAGCAGAGTTTGATATAAGATAGAAATTATTTTGGTGAATGAACCATGCTTATGTATGTCCATAAAAAGAGATTCCAAACTCGAAGGGGTTAGAATTTTGTCCCAGTCATCATGTCTTTGTAAATAGTGTCTTATCTATAAAAATCAGTTCTGGGCAGATTAAACTTGTTTCTGAGTTGTTCAAATGACTTTAACTGATTGGAGGAAAATAACTGGTGGACAAACCTCAGGCGTAGCAAACTCCACCCCTGGAACCCAGCGTCTAGCCTTGAAGGCACAAAACCTCCCATGCACCCAATTGAAGACAGGCCTGATGATAGTTGAGGCAGTTTAAATTCCATATTTTAATTGTGAACCTAGACCAAACTAACCTGACTCCGCCAGATTGCGGCAGTACTGAGTTCACAAGTTCCCTCCTCCTGCCTGGATCTGGGATCTCTCAGGCAGAAACGATGAACCCCGAAGCAGCGGGACAAAAATCTGATATCTCCATAATAATTTTGAGTTGTAGTCTTGTTAGGTTGTGTCCCAGCTTGATAACATCTGTCAGCACACCAGCCTGTAATTTCCTGACTACCGTTTCATCCTGACTACCAAATGGTAGTATGTGACATTTCTGCATATTAACTAACTGCCAAAACAGTAAACTATAAAGACAAGTTGATAGCTATGGTATTAGTGAATAGAATTGGCCGGACAATGAAACTAATGATTTCATGTCTCATCAAATTCACACAGTGAAGTAAAAGTCAGATTTATTATTTATTAATTTAGTGATATAGAATACTTAGTGATGCTTCAGTGCTGAGGAAACAGACACTTGCAGTCAGTTGTACAGTATCTGACAGACTGTTAATTGTTCAAATTAAGTTAATTGTTGTGATAATAATAACTGATCATATTAAATCATTGTGTGTAAACCTAGTCAGGAACGATGCAAGTTGCCAGTGGGAATGCATGCCCCACCCAGTTATGCAATAAGCATTGTTAGTGGGTTTTTTTTTTTGTATTTTTCTTTTCTTCTAAAGCACAGGGTGATTTAACGGTAAGACTTCTGGTAACGGGCACGGGCTCCAGGTCCACCGAACTTCTTGGACTCGCAGCGACGAGGATCTGCAACCAGCAGGGTCCTGTCGTACTGGATCAGGATGTCCTTGATCTCCTTTTTGGAAGCCTCATCCACATACTTCTGGTAGTATGCCACCAGGGCTTTGGAGATGGCCTGACGGATGGCGTAGATCTGTGCGACATGTCCACCACCCTTCACTCTGACTCTGATGTCAACCCCAGCAAAACGCTCCTTGCCCAGCAGCAGAACTGGCTCCAGAAGCTTGTACTGGAGAGTAGCAGGCTCCACCATCTCCAGGGGTCTGCCATTCACCTTGATGAGGCCATTCCCCCTTTTGCAGTGAGCAACTGCCGTGGCGGTTTTCTTGCGTCCAAAAACCTGGACAGATTGCAGAGCACCTCTAGCTGACATGTTCTTCTTCAGTTAGAGCCTGTGTGTCTGTATTTCTGTCTGTGTGTCCTTTTTATTCCAATATTATGGCGATCTATCTGTCTCTGTCACATTTATGTCCATATATGGAGTTCTATGACAAACATGGACAAATATGGAGGTCTATACTTTCATTGTAACCCTCTGTCAGTTCATAAGTATGCCCATATATGGGCATATGCCTATGACATCGCTAGCTGATGCTAGCAGGTGGGCTAATGTACACCTAGCTACCATTGAAACAACACAGTTAATTGTGCGTTATTAACATGGACAGTATGTCTCAGGCGGTTTCCTTTTTGCGTACGACCCTGCGGCGGGTGTGTTCCAGTCCGTCTCTCACACTCCGTATAGATGAAGAGGTCCCCGTCGCCGTCATTGGACTTCACAGATACTTGTCACAGCAGCGTCGGCACCGGTCTGGTGACACGTACAGCTATGATGTGACGCTCACTGATGGAGTGTGGCAAACCAAATGTGTTCTTCATCACGGTTTAAATCACCTGGTGCACACAAATGTTCTTCGGAGTGGAGTTGATATCGAGATCGCGAACTGCTCCTTTGTTTACAATGAAAGGAGACCGGGCCATGGTTACATTTGCATCACAAGGGTCAGGCGTTGTGGTTCAAATGGTTCCGCTGTACTACAAACTGTGAGGGACGTGAATTCCCTCCCCATCTTGGTCAGGGATGGCATTGGAAATATGACGGCCCTGCAATATGACATGCCCCTTCAGGTGAACCAAAAACATTACCTCTCTCTCTGGAATAATGAGGACCCGGAAGGCAGTATATGGGCTTCACATGGCCCTCTATCTGATGTGGTGCCGGACGTGTCTAAGATTACCCTTGTGCGTGACCTCGAGTCCTCATTCAGAAACCAAAGGAAGCGCCTGCCTCTTCTTGTGAAGATAATACAAAAATCCAGATTACGCTACTATGGAACATCTGGACTTTACCCATTTCATTACCCATACCAGGCGTACTTTGAAGTCGCTGACCAGAGTGGCATAATGTCACTCGTTTTATGGAATGAGCTTTGTCCACAGTGGTACCAGAGACTGAATGTAGGAGCAGTGTTGTACCTCCAAAGCTATACCCTGAAGCAGAGCTATTCTAAAAGGTCCCGGCCTCAAATGGACCACCACAGAATGAAGACATTTAACTCTGTAGAGATCTGCCTGAATCCTCTGAGCCCGGCTGCAGTAATTACTGTAATCTCTCCAAGATGTGTGCCATCTCACTGGGCATTGCCTGAGGTTTCCTACCAATTTGCCACCAGGTCAGACTTGGACAACTTGGCCAGCGGCTCGACATGTGATGTCATTGGTTTGGTAACATTTGTAAGTCGTGTTGAGAGATTAAAGAGTAAGAAACTTGACAAATACTGGACATATCGCTGGGTCCATGCAGTGGATGGGACATCAAAGCATCCCTTTATTTTAGAGATTTTTTCCTCCTCTCTGCCAGACATCTTCAATTCTATCTGCCCAATGACATACTTGGTTTGCACTCAAATGAGGGTATGCCAAGTGAAAGGCTCATTTCCTTATCTCACAAGCAGTTGTGAGACAGAGATATTCATTACAGGATATCACAAAGGTCGGCCATACGTGTCTGACCCAAGGGTGAAGACTTTCCTCCAGTGGACCAAAACCCTGAAAGAAAACATCATGCTTCAGAAGTCAATTGTTGGTGGCCATTATTGCTTCCCTCACCCCCCACAGATCTTCATTCAGTCAGTGGCAGGTGGCTCATCTGACATTCCTCTGGTTGCTGCAGCTAAGCTGAAGATGGAGCTAGAATCACTGCAATACAGACAGCACAAAAGACTTGCAATTCAAGGACAGATCATGACTGTCAGATACCTGAAATGCCCAAAGAAGGCAGATTCAGAGCAGGAACACGTGTCAGAACAGTCAGAAAGTGTGTCAGCCGCACACAGTGATCAGAGGACAGAGGCGCTGATGGAAACATACCCCTCCACTGAGAAGCTTTTGGGAAACAAGCGAAAAAGAAGACGTAAAAAGCATCCCTACATGACCCGTTCTATGACTCGAACAAGAAGGACGGATGGTTCTACAACAGAAAGGCAAGAGCAGGACCGGTCAAGTGAGATGGAATCAGCTGACCTACAGGTTCACCCAGAATGTGGCCGTTTGGCCTGGGAAAGTGATGCTTGGTCCAAGCAAAGAGCAGAATTATCGGATCATCTATACCAAGGTGGTTTGTTCCAAGAAAGCCTTATGCAGAGGTTCCAATATAATGACAAGGACCTTCTCCTCTACTGGAGTAACCTTCACCCTTCCCGGTGGGCACCCGAGCAACCCACCCATTTCAGCTCAAAAGTGGACTGCCCAGGATACTACCAAGTAACAATATTAGGCATAAACAGGGAGATTGCCATAGATGCTGCATTCTTTCCCGTCATGTGTTCTGGGGACCCCAGAGCCACAGGGCTTGTGCAGGAACCCCATGGCAACACAGTGCTGTCCTGCCTCGAGTCAGGTTACATTTGGCCTCTCAGTGAACCCGTGAACCAGAGTGAGGCAAGTTCTCCACACCCAGAGGACATATTGAAGACAGCAGAGGAACTAAAAGACACACGTCTTGTGTGCGTCCTTGACCTGTGTCATCTGGGTGGTGATAAGGTGGAGGTCCTTATCAATAAAGTGTACAGAGTGATAAATGTCAATGTGGACTAGGTGTTAGAGGCAGGAAGGGATGCTCAAGTTCCCATTATTTATTATGAATAGCCCTTACCCGTTGTGATATATTTGACCCCCCCCTTGTGGCCGTGGGGGGTACTGCACCCGGGTGCGTTTGTAATTGACTAATAAATTCATTAATAATCATTAATGTGGCCCAGGCCGTAGCGTAACGGTCTGGGCACCGGACTGGTGATCCAGTCGCGGTGTGCCGCGGGTTCGACTCCCGGACCCGACACGGCCTTTACCGCATGTCATCCCCCCATCTCTCTCCCGTTTCCTGTCAGCCTACTTTCTATCCCTTAAATGATAGTACTTTATTGTCAGTTTGCACTGAAATTTGTGTGGCGACCAAGCGGCCTTGTATGCCTGCAGAACTGCAGAAATAGACACCATAGTGTGATTGTTGTAGTCAAAGCAACTCAGGATTGAACCTTTTATAAAAATGTTAACCTTTTATTAAAATTGAGCTGTCTATAAAATCATACTCGTGTAAAGCGACTTTGGGTGCACGCACAAAGTCCATAGACTAGGCTACCACATAACGTCGCAGGGGGCATGAATAAGACAAAACTGCAAAGTCCATAGACTTGGCTGCCACATGACATCACAGGCTAGCGGCGCGGCCTTAAAAAACATAAATTAGTACCTGTTGTTCCCATCTGTCTGCCTCTGTCCCTTTTTTCCCATATACTGTATGGAGATCTCTGTATCTGGCTGTCCCTGTCCCTTTTATGCCCATATATGGACATCCCTGATGTCATCAGTATACAGTAGTATGCCATATGGACATATTGGTTGGATGGCCGGTTCTGGACAACCTCTTATCCGACCGACCCGACAGCGGGTCCTCGCCGATGTGTGTGCCGAATTTGAAGTTGGTCGGGTCGGTCCCATTATATGCGCATATTACCATATATGGTTATATATGGTCAGATCATATATGGTCAGATCAGCCATTCTGGACAACCGGATCTCCATACATGCTTATATATGGGCATATCAGTTGGTTCTGGACAAGCACCTGTTTGACTGACTCAACGCTGTGCACGGCTCTCCCTTTGGTCGTCGGCAACGCGTGCAGCGAGTTTGAAGTCGGCCGGTCTAACAGTTCTCGAGATAACGTGAACTGCAGTCGTACACGCAGATAGACAGACACACACACTGACGGGCACATATTGTATGCATTTATTGTAAGATTAGCTATGGCATATTTCTTGTGCACTCTTACATAAGAGTGGAATGAATGACTCCCTGGGTGTTAATCTATTGTGATGTTTTGCAGTGATGGTTATGGTAGATGATATGTTTAACGGTGTAAATGGAAAATGTCTTATACCCGGAGTGTAAACATACACCCACTGTCATATTCCATCTGTATAATTTATACAGATGCATGCTGAGTTTAGGTATCTACAGTACTGTACACACAGCTGAAACCTGCTGCAGTGAAATACTACTTTAGTCGCCGCTTTTCCGCAGAGCTGTAGAGTGACACCATGGAATAGTTTATGTAACACTGTGTGTGTGTGTGTGTGTGTGTGTGTGTGTGTGTGTGTGTGTGTGTGTGTGTGTGTGTGTGTGTGTGTGTGTGTGTGTGTGTGTGTGTGTGTGTGTGTGTGTGTGTGTGTGTGTGTGTGTGTGTGTGTGTGTGTGTGTGCGCGCGCGCGTTGCACGCACACATTTGCACAGTAGCTGAGTGTTGATTTGACTCTAAAAAAACATGTGTTCTCCACTATGTGTATACATTTTCTCAATGTGGAGGGTCCATTTGAGTAAAAATGTGGAGAAAGAATATTTCATCCAAGGTGCCATTGACAATGAATGGAGAATTTACCTCATATTATCCCTCATTAAGTCATATTGTCTCTTTATTGTTAATGGCATTTAATGTTTGTGTTGGCACCGTTTGTTTTATATCACCATTACATCACCTAATCAACATGAGTTAGACTTGAATATATTAGCGGCCCTCACTTCACACGGGTGTGATTTTTAATCACAAGCTTCCCTTCTACATTATGTAGGCTATTTGTATTTGAACTAACACGCGGTCACGCTCTAACACACACACACACACACACACACAGACACTGTTTTGTTTTCCAGTTGAATTTTGCACACATTGAACATACTCAGCAAGCCAGAATGTCCCCTGTGTTCTATTTCCTCTGCTCTCCTCATTATCAGATTTAACACAAAAGGGTGAGACACTCTCCCTCTAAAGGGTGAGACACTCTCCCTCTCATCATTATCACTAAAGGGTGAGACACTCTCCCTCTCCTCATTATCACTAAAGGGTGAGACACTCTCCCTATCCTCATTATCACTAAAGGGTGAGACACTCTCCCTCTACTCATTATCACAACAGGGTGAGACACTCTCCCTCTCCCGACAGCTGAGATCCTGCTGCTTGACTTGGAGCTGAGACAGAGCTTTGCATCAACTGAAGCAAATTCATTTTTTTGTGTAGAGGAAAAAAATGGGTCTCTTGGTTTCTTTCTTTTACTTGGGGATCATACCACCTCTGTCTCATGTGATGCTTTTATCAATTCTCTTGTCAGAAGAAAGCTGCAGCAGTCACCCCCATCTTCCTATATGCTATGTTAGCAGAACACTGCCATGCCATTTTGCATGCTACTGTGCATTGAGATCAAACATGCGGGTATGGCATTTATAGGAGTGTTTGTGTATGTGTGCATGTGTTTAATTCATAGTGGCTCAGGTGGAGGCGTACAGTATGTGTCATCATATGAAGTATGATACTGTAGTACAAGGGTGAGGATTCAGTGCAACTGCTCGAGTAGTGTTGTGTTTAGTGTACGTTTGTTTTTAGTTGAAAAAGCATGGAGGGACAACCGATCAAACCCATCATTATTTTCAGTCAGGCCAGAGTGTTTCTGGGATCGAGGTGTCAGTGGTCAGTCACAGACACCACAGTGTGTTTGTGCTTTTTATTTATTCTCTGCTGAGACTATCTTAATTTATTGCACGCCCGTAAATACACAGGAATAAGGCATAGTCATAGTGTCTTCATGCTGGAGGACTGTGCAGAGACATCAGCCGAGCTCTGTTTTGCCAGGTCTCTCTGCACCTTTCCACCCACGACCTCACCTCATGCCAGCTCCTATGTTTGACAGAGACACACAAACTTTTGCAGATAGAGGGTGATAAAAGGCGCAATGTATCATCTCTCTAGGTCGTCCTCAGACAAGCCCTCCATTGTCGCTTCCAGTCATCCCGGTTCACCATACATCTGGCCAGTTCATTGGTACTTTGCGTTCCTGCATCGTTCTTGAGTACATCCACGTATGTTAGTGTGGGTCGTCCTCGTGATCGAGGCCTGTGTGTTGGTTCCCAGAGCACCAGTTTGCTGGCTGACAGTTCTTGATGTCTTTGGCAGTGTCCTGCTAGTCTCATTCTCCTGGCTGATATTTTCTGGCTATGCTATTCCCTCATACAGAGTCTTGTTAGTAACATGTACACTCTTGCTGATGTTAAGTACTGCACACAGAATTCTGGTGTAGCACCCATCAAGAGACTTCTGCAGTATTGGCTTCAGGGTCCAACATTCACTGCCGTATAGGAGAACAGACTCCACCGTTGTGTAGAAGAAGCTGAGTTTGATTTGATGGGGAGATTGGTGTTCCATACACTGGTCATGCCATTCAGGGCCCTCCATGCAAATGCCTTCCTCACTTTCAGGTTTGCTCGGTTGAGTTGACCAGGTATTTGAAGTCCTTGACTTCCTTCAGCACAGTGCCTCCTGTTGTTGTGAGAGGTCGATGTTCCGGTGATAACCTCAGTTTTCTTGGCATAGACTAAGGCCAACCTTGGCACACTCCAGAGCAGGCTGATATCATCCGCATATCCAGGTCTGTCAGTCAGGACTACTTTGGGATGTGGTCTCGACCTCCTTGGTGTGGTGAAGCCAAGATCCTGCTCTCGTCACTGATGGCTTTCCTGAGTGCATAGTCCAGGACTATTATGAAGAGGAAGGGGGCATTACCCTGGCCCGGATATTAAACTTCTCGCTGTTGCCATCTGGGGTTGCCTTGGCCCTTGTTCCTGCATACATGGTCTCTATCGCCCGGAGTAAGTTGGGAAGGACACTGTAGGCCTTAAGGATGTTCACCATTGTGCCTCTGTGGATCGAGTCAAGTGCCTTATTGAAGTCGATGAAGCAGAGTACAGCAGTCATTAAAGCAATAAGCCACGAGAGGTCTCAGGTTAGGTTAGGCAGACCCTCCGCTGCACGTCGGGTCTGCCTACACCTCCCAGCCATTGTAAAATACCCGGTAAGCTGGGGCCTCGAGTGGCTTATTGCTTTTCTACAAACATATAGCAATATTAACCTAATAAAACTATTAAATTCACAAAAGTAGCTATGCTTTGCGCCACCAGAGCGAGCCACATCACTTCCTTGTTTTGCTCGGCAAGTAGGCTATGTGACGGGAGAATAGCACTTGATGTCTTTACAGGGCTGCCTGGAGCCACACATGCACATATGAGCCGGGCGGTGCTTAGACGCCCGCACGGCATGGGTTTGTAAGGCAATCAAGCGCTCCCCTTCCCCAGTACAGCTACAGAGATGCGGAATCAGCTGGGAATGATATAAAGTGATTGAAGGTGTGGGTTATCGGTGAAATTTACAACGGTCACGTGACGGTAACCAACCAATCAGAATCAAGTTTTGGGACTAAACGTTTTAGAAGTTATCCTTCTTCACCTCCTCTATCATTCTCCTTAGTGCCAAGATCTGTGCTAAGGTAGTTCTCCCCTCTCTGAAGCCATTTTGGTTCTCCCTCAGGTGAGGGTTGATGGCATGCCGTATCCTGTTTAGTATCATTCGGTTGTAAACCTTTGCAGTGATACAAGTTAAGCTGATGCCTCGGTAGCTGTCTCGCTTTGATGATAATCTTCACAATAATAAAGTATGCTGACTCCCTGCAATAAATCTCGCCTGTGAAAGTCCTCCACGTTTTTGACGAGCACTAGCCCCTCCTATGTCCAGCTTTGAGTGTTAAATACAAACATTGTGTAAACACAAACATCGAAGACAAAAGTCTGTAAACACAAACATTGAAGACAAGAGGATGACAAGAGGATGCAAATTGTGATTGGCCAGAATGAGATGATGTATGATGATCACTGTGATTTTCTTCAGGGGACCAGCTTTTTTCGTAGTTGTAAAAAGGTGTCTTGTTTGTCTTTGTTTGACAAGGTTTTAGTTTGTCCCAGATCGGGGCCATGCACGGTTGACCTGAAAAGCGAGATTCAGTGGAAAAAGTTCAAAAGAATATCGATTTGAATATGCATTCATTCAGAATTCAGAAACAGTTTTTATACACATTTTCGGCACCACCGATACCAGCTGCACTTTCACGCTATCTCTACTCTAATTTGACACATCCACCACGTCAGTCAGTCAGTCAGTCAGTCACTCACTCACTCACTCACTCACTCACTCACTCACTCACTCACTCACTCACTGACAATGCTGTCTTATTCTCATCATCTAATTTGTTTGTTTTGGTGTTACTGTAAAGTGCACCAGTGACCAGTTTTGGTTGACAAAGACAACGGCAGAAGTGCCATTTGGAAATATTGCACATTAACAAGGAAAGGCAAAAGATACAAGCAAGCCTAAATGCAAATGGAACTACAGAGCACTACTAAGTAAAGGTATTAACAAGTTTACAAAACAAATGTGTTGTCCTGTTGTTGGCCCAACAGCCAGTTGTAATTCTCAAAGCTAAGCTAATACCCCTCAGAGTAACAGCAGACCTCTGAACTTAAGTACATTAACTTAAATGATGTTGTGCTTAACATCCACAAACTAACTCTCTCACTCTCTCTCTCTGTCTCTCACACACACACACACACACACACACACACACACACACACACACACAGTATGTCACTACTGCTAATTGGTAAAGTGCAAACACTGTGGTCTGTTGTCTGATCTCTGGCCGTGGCATGACAATAGCTTAATGTCTCCCCATGCAGGCTGAGGCACCCGCAAGTGCTTTAACAATAGGCACAGCAAGTAAGAATGCTTGTTTCTTCCTAGAGCTTCATCTGCTGAATGAGCCTGGTGGCAATGTGTGTTAGGGATTCAAAGTAGGACAAACATTTCAAACTTAACACTGCCAACATGCATTTATTTATGGCTACATAATAAATAATTCTCTCTCTATTAGGCTGTTTTTTACCTCGATACCTCCCCCCTACGGCGAAACGATCCATCCCTTCTCTCCAACCTTTACTACATGTGCACTTATACTCTCTTATTACGTTTCTCCCCATAGTTTCTCCCTCACTGCCGCGTGTCACAGGGTAATGTGTCCGTGTAGCAGCGTAGACAGACCTGGCCCGTGGTTCCCTCTTGGCTAGGCTCCCTACAATGGGGCGGGGAGTGGGAGGGAACTCGTTTGCCGCAGAGTTGCCGGTGCAGCGATGGGGAAGCAATTCATTGCTGTCCCACAACACTGGCACACACACACACAGAAGCGCACGCACGCGCGCACACACACAGACACATATGCACACAGACTGCGCACCGGCACAATGAGCAGCCAGTCTGAGGACTGCCAGAGTGCAGGCAGTAGTTTTTGAAGAGGGCTCTCCTCAGCCAAGCGGTATCAGGTTGAATCTCCACATACACACACGCACACACACGTGCGCGCACACACATATTCACTTCCAGACACTGAACATTCCCAGAGATGCAGGAGAAGGATGCGAGCGAGGAGGTAAGATGAGGCTTACTGCCAAAGAAATTGAGTTTAGTCTTGAATAGAAGTATGCAGAAGTGGTACAAAAAACATTTACCTGTTTGTTTGTGTGTGTGTGTGTGTGTGTGTGTGTGTGTGTGTGTGTGTGTGTGTGTGTGTGTGTGTGTGTGTGTGTGTGTGTGTGTGTGTGTGTGTGTGTGAGTGTGAGAGAGAGTTAACATGCATGTGTGTGCATGTTAACAGCCAAATCAACCTACAGAATGGAGAGGAATGCAGCCTGAACTAAAGATCAAAACAAAAAAAAACAACTGCAGTAGTCTACCTCCCTATACCTCCCTCCCTCCCTCTCATCTTCTCATTCTTACTTGTTCACACAGAATCTCCCTTACAGTACGGTGGCTTCCTCTGTCCCTCTGCGCCTCTGCCTGTCACACATAGCACTTTATTATGAATGAGCTTCCATAGAAGCCAAACCGCTGTTCTAAATATCGGTTTGCGTCGTAAATTGTGCGCGTGCTGGAGAGCGCCTCGGTGTGATGCAGTTCATAGAAGAGGTTGCTGTCATTATTCGAAAACACTGGCAAACTCACACACGAAAGATGTGGATATGATTTGGATTACTGTGTGTGTGTGTGTGTGTGTGTGTGTGTGTGTGTGTGTGTGTGTGTGTGTGTGTGCGCGCGCGTGCGTCTTGGGTGGGGGGGGGGGACATGCTGGGGTGAGGCTGAATCAGGCCATGCCTCCTGTGCTGCGGTTGCCACTGGGAGGGTTTATACCTGCAGCTGGCTGCATTGTGATTTTACAGCCTGATGACTGCATGTCTTGGTGAAAAAGGTGTTGTCTCTCAACAAACATGATGGAAACATGGGGGGGGGGGGATTCAGATGTGGATGCAATTTGTGTCAAGTGCAGTTATATACTGTATACTTTACTGTATATCATGGTGGCAACTTCATGCATGGAAGCTGCCACTGACAGGACTTCATGAAACTCAAGCTGTCACTCAGGGGGATTATGCCTGATTTATACTTGTTTGCTCGCCGGTGTCTCACATTGAAAGTAGCAACTCCACAAGCTCACAGCGCGCTGCGGTGCGGCACCTTGTGAGCTTGTAGATTGTCTATTTTCCACAGGACGTCTTTTAGGCCCCTTTTCCACTATGGGGTGGAACCAGAACTATCCAGAACCTGAACCTATTTTTTTTAGTTCTGGGTTTGTTTCCACAGCGCACAGCGCGGTACGGCACGGTTTCAGACCAGGTTCTCAGAACCTTTTTTCGGCCCTGCTTTTGAGGTAGTACTAACCCTGAGTTCTGGGAACCTATGGGCGGGGCCAGCAGCGCTGCTGCTCTCGATTGGTCGAGCTGAGGTGACAGCACTCTGAGCATCTGAGGAGACCGGAGCGAGGAGAAGCGCACACAACACAACAGCGCACATTTTAAACTACTAAGTGCGACACAGCGACAGCGGACACACAGAAAAATAACCTGGAAAAGCACACAGAAACACTATGGCCACGAGAGAGGGAGAGACAGAGCTTGTGTGTGCGTGAGGGAGAGAGAGAGAGAGCCATAAAGCTGTCGCGACGAGTTGTTTGCTTGCAGTTGTTGTTCTACACTACAGCTAACAGCTAGGCTAACTGCAGATGTGTGTGTGTGTGTGTGTGTGTGTGTGTGTATGTGTTTGCGTTTGCGTGCGTGTATGTGTTTGCGTGCGTGTGCTCGCGCGCGAGAGCGCCATATAATCTATTCTAAATTGCCAGAACAGAATTTTCTTTCTTTTTCAGGGCAAGGCATTAGGCATATCATTACTAGAAATGTGCTACAATACAGTACAATACAGTACACAATACTACACATTGGAAGAATTAAATTCAACTAGCACAACGGTTAAATGATTTGTATTTGCACATTTCTTGATATTGACATTACAACTGGACTGGATGTTATGGCACAATTTGCTCAATCTGCTCAAGAGGCACTATATTTGCAACCCACACAATGTTAAATGCTATATTCAAAAGGTGGGTTATCATTTATCATCATATGAGCTATAGCCCATATGAGATATATTTTTCTCTTGCAGTTTAAGCAAAATATTGTAGACAGGTAAAGAACAACTGGTCGAATGCATTTAAAACGGGTGTTTTACTGTTGTCCCACTCCCCACATGGAAAGGAAATCCATATCGGCAAATATAGCCTATATATAATGTATGCTGCATATATCCATGTTCATATAAACTACAGTATGTGCATATACAGTATATCTATTATGTATAAGAAATATATGTGACAGCTGTGGCATGTGGCTGCCACAGCTGTGGCACATGTGGCATATAAAAATATGTTCATATTATTGGTTTAAAAAAGTACAATAAAGCAAATAAATTTGAAAATAGACAATCTACAAGCTCACGTGTCTCATCGAGCTTGTAGTTTGTCTATTTTCAAATGGCCGAAATGTATTTAAGTAGAATACTATATACAGCTACTTTCCACCACTGTTGAATAATAACCAGTCATTATTTAAACATGAATATCTCTGTATTCCGGGACCCCCCCGGCCGTGCCAAGGGGGAGGGGGCCCTGCCGGCCAAGCTACTCAGCAGTGGGGGAATAGGGGGGGGGGGGGGGGCAGACTTAACAGGTTCTGGGTTCTGGTTATATGGAAACGGAAGCAGAACTTGGTTCTGGAACTACACATGGTTCTTGGTAGTTCTGGGTCCTGGAAAGTTCTGGTTCTGGTTCTGGTTCCACCCCATAGTGGAAAAGGGGCCTAAGTCTTTTGTCACAGACTGGGACAATCTCATTTGTGTGGGGGAACAATTTATGATGATGATGATGATGATGAAGTATAGTTAATAATAATACTTTTATTTACTACTTTACTATGAAAGCAATAACGTTTACGAAGTGATTTGTGTTAATCACTTCGTGGAAATATATATATATATAAAAATGTAAAATGTCACATTTACTGGACAAAACAGGACTAAAACAATAAATGGTAAAAGACATCAAGTGAACCGATCAGTAACTAGTAAGATTGAAGAGTGGAGGAGAAGGTTGACTCCTTGTTTTTTTCCCACAACCCTCTTTGTCAGGGCCAACAACGTGGCCCCTATATAGCCCATTCATCCTGTCCCTCTCTGTCCGTTTATCCTCCCTCTTTCCACTGCTCCCTTTCTCTTGTCAGAATGCAGGTATTGTTTAGTGAGGAAAGCCCCCCTTCTGTTTAATTCTGGTAGAATGGCTGGGTGCAGGGAAGAGAACATGGGTCTAGTCAGTAGAATGGCTGGGTGCAGGGAAGAGAACATGGGTCTAGTTAGTAGAATGGCTGGGTGCAGGGAAGAGAACATGGGTCTAGTCAGTAGAATGGCTGGGTGCAGGGAAGAGAACATGGGTCTAGTCAGTAGAATGGCTGGGTGCAGGGAAGAGAACATGGGTCTAGTCAGTAGAATGGCTGGGTGCAGGGAAGAGAACATGGGTCTAGTCAGTAGAATGGCTGGGTGCAGGGAAGAGAACATGGGTCTAGTTAGTAGAATGGCTGGTTGTAGGGAAGAGAACATGGGTCTAGTTAGTAGAATGGCTGGGTGCAGGGAAGAGAACATGGGTCTAGTCAGTAGAATGGCTGGGTGCAGGGAAGAGAACATGGGTCTAGTCAGTAGAATGGCTGGGTGCAGGGAAGAGAACATGGGTCTAGTTAGTAGAATGGCTGGGTGCAGGGAAGAGAACATGGGTCTAGTCAGTAGAATGGCTGGGTGCAGGGAAGAGAACATGGGTCTAGTTAGTAGAATGGCTGGGTGCAGGGAAGAGAACATGGGTCTAGTCAGTAGAATGGCTGGGTGCAGGGAAGAGAACATGGGTCTAGTCAGTAGAATGGCTGGGTGCAGGGAAGAGAACATGGGTCTAGTCAGTAGAATGGCTGGGTGCAGGGAAGAGAACATGGGTCTAGTTAGTAGAATGGCTGGGTGCAGGGAAGAGAACATGGGTCTAGTTAGTAGAATGGCTGGGTGCAGGGAAGAGAACATGGGTCTAGTCAGTAGAATGGCTGGGTGCAGGGAAGAGAACATGGGTCTAGTTAGTAGAATGGCTGGTTGTAGGGAAGAGAACATGGGTCTAGTTAGTAGAATGGCTGGGTGCAGGGAAGAGAACATGGGTCTAGTCAGTAGAATGGCTGGGTGCAGGGAAGAGAACATGGGTCTAGTCAGTAGAATGGCTGGGTGCAGGGAAGAGAACATGGGTCTAGTTAGTAGAATGGCTGGGTGCAGGGAAGAGAACATGGGTCTAGTCAGTAGAATGGCTGGGTGCAGGGAAGAGAACATGGGTCTAGTAAAGTTAGTAGAATGGCTGGGTGCAGGGAAGAGAACATGGGTCTAGTTAGTAGAATGGCTGGGTGCAGGGAAGAGAACATGGGTCTAGTCAGTAGAATGGCTGGGTGCAGGGAAGAGAACATGGGTCTAGTAAAGTTAGTAGAATGGCTGGGTGCAGGGAAGAGAACATGGGTCTAGTCAGTAGAATGGCTGGGTGCAGGGAAGAGAACATGGGTCTAGTTAGTAGAATGGCTGGGTGCAGGGAAGAGAACATGGGTCTAGTCAGTAGAATGGCTGGGTGCAGGGAAGAGAACATGGGTCTAGTTAGTAGAATGGCTGGGTGCAGGGAAGAGAACATGGGTCTAGTTAGTAGAATGGCTGGGTGCAGGGAAGAGAACATGGGTCTAGTTAGTAGAATGGCTGGTTGTAGGGAAGAGAACATGGGTCTAGTTAGTAGAATGGCTGGGTGCAGGGAAGAGAACATGGGTCTAGTTAGTAGAATGGCTGGTTGTAGGGAAGAGAACATGGGTCTAGTTAGTAGAATGGCTGGTTGTAGGGAAGAGAACATGGGTCTAGTTAGTAGAATGGCTGGGTGCAGGGAAGAGAACATGGGTCTAGTTAGTAGAATGGCTGGTTGTAGGGAAGAGAACATGGGTCTAGTTAGTAGAATGGCTGGGTGCAGGGAAGAGAACATGGGTCTAGTTAGTAGAATGGCTGGTTGTAGGGAAGAGAACATGGGTCTAGTTAGTAGAATGGCTGGGTGCAGGGAAGAGAACATGGGTCTAGTTAGTAGAATGGCTGGGTGCAGGGAAGAGAACATGGGTCTAGTTAGTAGAATGGCTGGTTGTAGGGAAGAGAACATGGGTCTAGTTAGTAGAATGGCTGGGTGCAGGGAAGAGAACATGGGTCTAGTTAGTAGAATGGCTGGTTGTAGGGAAGAGAACATGGGTCTAGTTAGTAGAATGGCTGGGTGCAGGGAAGAGAACATGGGTCTAGTTAGTAGAATGGCTGGTTGTAGGGAAGAGAACATGGGTCTAGTTAGTAGAATGGCTGGGTGCAGGGAAGAGAACATGGGTCTAGTTAGTAGAATGGCTGGGTGCAGGGAAGAGAACATGGGTCTAGTTAGTAGAATGGCTGGTTGTAGGGAAGAGAACATGGGTCTAGTTAGTTAGGTTAAGTTTTGGGTAGGATGTCGGTCGGACTAATGCCTGTCGGACTGTTGGATGTCGGACCAAACACAAGCATGGGTCCAATTAGTAGAATGGCTGGCTGTAGGGAAGAGTGTGCAGGGCAGAGTCCCGCAACCGGATGGGTACCCACAGATATTTCAAACATAGTAAAAATAGCGGATCTACAATGTCAGTAGATCTGCCATTTTCACTATATTTGCAGATGGGTATATTCAGTGATTTCACTTAATTCAAATACATATTTGGCTAGAGCAGGGGTGTCAAACTGGTGATCTGCGGGCCGCGTCTTATGCCTCAAGCAAAAAAAAAAAGAAAAAAAGGGGGGGGTTTTAAGCCACTCTTCTCTGCCCCTCTCTCCAACAGACACAGTTAACGATCGCTTGTTACTGTAAGTGCCTGCCAGACAGACAATCAGATTAAATGAAGGCAGGTGTAGAGTAGAGTGTAGACTAGTGAACTGAACATGTTCTCTTTATATCAAGTACTTCATACCAGCCCCTTATGAAACTACTTCTCCCCAAATCCGAATGGATTTCAGTTTCCATCCTGAATGGCAGTAACTAGCATACAATGAGAACTGAGAAGATCTCCACAAAGGTTTACTCATCAAAACTGATTATAAAGCTGTAACCATCAAAGCATGCACTCAACATATAATGACCATGGCATGATATAAAATCTTATAAGTTGTATCTGATATTGATTAATATGGGGGGTGGGTTCAATTAATCGATTATTAATCGGCAGAGCTGTCGACTATTGTCAACATATTCCCCAATTTCCACTGAGATTATGGGGTGAATGAATGTGGCCAAACCCATCTTCTCTTTCTGTCATAGTGACATTGTCCTGCATCAGATCATGTCCAAATCAGGTTCTCCAATCTCCAGTAGCCTATTCAGTTTTTTGAAGATTTTTTGAGTGGTGCAACCACTTCCTTACGGAGCTATGTGTGTGGCTGGCTGGGTCTGAGCACTATGTGTGTGTGTGTGTGTGGCTGGTTGGCTGGCTGGGTCTGAGCATACATAGACAGATAGATAGATAGATTATAGCAGTGACTGACTGAGACATTGAGCGTGCGTGCACAACTGGTTGTGGCCCCCATCAAGTGACCTTTTGACCAATGCGGCCCTCGCCCCAAGTTGAGTTCGACACCCCTGGGCTAGAGGGCCCAGCCTTCATCCAATCAAGATAGAGAGGCCTAGCTCCAGTCATGATCGAGCGGGGGCGGGCCTTGGTACACGTGCTGTTGGCCTGTTGCGTGTCTTCCCACTGTAGAGCGTGCATGTGCACATCTTGTTACCGGGGCGGACCGGGGGTTTTTCCAAATCACCCAAATCACTGAATGCTCCTTTTAGTGGTTAATTCGTTATTAGTCCCAAGAGCCCCTTCCTAGATATTTGGAGTTAAAGGTACAATATATCAAGTTGAAATGTAGCATAGTGAAAGTCATGAGTTTGGGGGGAAAAAAGTACATGTTTGTACTTACTGTCCACTACTCGTTGTTGTGTACGGATGTGGGGCAATTTAGTAGTCAATATCACCAAGCGGGTATTGATCTGATTGGGCATCTTATGTTTCCTCTGTGGAATTTTGGGCTACCACGATGCATACTCCTTTTTAGGTGGCCGTTGTACATTTGAAATGTTCGCATTTGACACTGCAATAAGGATTACTGTAGCTGATTGTCTTAGCTTAAAAAAAAAAGAAAAAAAAGTTGACTGCGGATCAAGTTGACCTGCCAAAATGTGTGTTGGCAGCTACAGTTGTATATTCAAAACATCCACCTATTTATGTGCCAGGGATTTGTGTTGTTAAACTATTCAAAATGTGTCCATTCTTTTCTAGATGTATTGACAATAGCCGATCTACAAGCTGGTTTCATTGTGTGATAATTACAAATAGCTGATGTACAGTATAGGGTTAAATAAAGTGGTTAAACTGATTGAGATTAGAGCCCTTCAAGGACCCCTGGGGTCCCCGTACCCAACTTTGAGAAACACTGTTTTACAGCACGTGTCTCTCATGTCTCTTGTGTTGCAGTGTTTATATTCCCCTTGCCATGACATATTTGTAACTGGATCATTAACATGGGCTGTATGTAAACAGTCATCAGTCAGCCTCTGTACAGCGTGGGTTTTAAATTGCAGCTATGCTATATCTGTCACTGAATCACAAGCTACTGTATCTGCTTGTGTGGCTGATGCATTTACGGTTTAATTTGTCCACATTAAAGATTGTTTAGGTGTTATACAGGAGGCTAATACAGTAATCGAGTCTGGAGGCGATTGAGGCATGATGTCTGAGCGTTCTTTGCCGCAGCATGCGGCAGTTTGGGTCGGAGGTGGGCAATGTTTCAGAGGTGAAAAGGAGCCGTTTTATTAATCTGGTTGACATGAAGCAGGAAAGAGGCGATGGTGTCAAAGTTGATTCCGAGGTTATGGACCTTGGGGGAGGCTATCGATTTCGGCCGTCAATGTTGAGGGACAGATTCTGCATGGAGCAGGTGAGGGAATCTGGACTGATGATAGGAACTGCAGATGTATTGCAGTTGAGTTTTAGAAAGTTTGTTTTCATCAACAATTATATAAAGAAAAAAATTTCAGGTAGGTGATTAAGATGGATCAGGTGGCAGCAGTGATGGTTTTGGATAGGAGGTAGAGTTGCATGTTGTCAGCGTAGCAGTGGAACCCGGTCATGGCAGATGCAGATCTGTCCATGGGAATGAACATTCAATCATTTTTGTTATTAAACTACCAAATGAACAATACATAATGTGTGTGCATTCAGACATTTCACCAGATCAGCACTGGCACTGGTTAGCAGTGGTTACTGCATAACAGCACAGCCAGCAAGATCTGAAGCACTTTTTTAAATATAAATAAAAACCGGTTTTTGTGTTTTTTAAGTAAACACAGACAGAGTAGCATCATTTGATGGCTCAAAGGACAAAGGATTACATTTGCTCTGGGCTTATTTTCCATGAAAATCAGTTTTCAGATGAAAAGCACTCAGCTGAAGTCTCCCCAGGGGTTTGAAGTCTCTGCGTTTCACCCAGCTGTGGGATGAAATCCCGGTTCCTGCTTTGATGCTGCCTTCCACAGTTACACATGCATGTCAACTTCTGTGACACGCTCACAATTACAGTATGCTATAGGACAAGCGCCAGAGTTTCTCTGAACAGATACTGTGTGTGTGTGTGTGTGTGTGTGTGTGTGTGTGTGTGTGTGTGTGTGTGTGTGTGTGTGTGTGTGGGCGCGTAATAACTTCAAGGCATAACTCTGTGTAATTGTTTCCCATCTTCCTAATTAATTAATCTTGACCCCCACCATCACTCCCTGCTCATTAAATTGAGCTGTAATTGAAATCTTACTTACAGTTGGCTCTTTCTACTGTCTGTCACTCATGAAATGATGGTCCAGCACAAGATATCCTGCATTACACTTCCATCTAGTGGTTGTGCTCTGATAACACTGCAGTGTCCTAGATCAGTGTTTCTCAAACTTGTTCATGTCAAGGACCGTCAAATTAATTAGTAACGGTACAGTATGTGATCCCTAGCCTCGGGGACCGCAGGCGTTTTGGTTTATGTGGCCCCGAACCCCCATCTGAAGATATTTTGTGCCAGGGATCCTCATAGAAAATGTGTGCTGTTAGTTAAAATGTTCCAAAGATATTCAAACTATTCAAGATTATTTTATTTTTATTATTATTATTATTACTATTATTTATTTATTTTGGGGGGGGATAGACGATCCACAAACTCACAATGTGTCGCAATCAGCTATTTTCAAATAGCCGATATAGAGGTTAAACTGATTTTATAGAGGTTAAACTGATTTTGATGCTATATTAACTCATTTGGTTGGGATCCCCTGGACCCCCTCAAGGGCCCCACTTTGAGAACACCTGTCATACATAATTCTGTTATTTTACAATTCCCAGGCAGTTGTGTTGTGAGTATAGCAGTAGTAACGTGAAATTGAATCACGAGAGAGAGAAAGAAGTTAACTTTTTGAAAATGTAAAACAATGACATTTATTTGAAATATGCAATGCCATTGTACGGTATAAAATGGGGCTTAATTGGTTAAATGTCTACATTTAAATGTATGGGTAAACAAAATAAATACATAAAATTAAAAAAAAACCACGCCAAGAATACTATCCACACCCATTAGTGTGTTTACCTTAGGCAATTAATTGTCTCTACCAGGCCAAAGGCATGGGGAGAGAGTATGTTTTGCACTGTGTGTGTGTGTGTGTGTGTGTGTGTGTGTGTGTGTGTGTGTGTGTGTGTGTGTGTGTGTGTGTGCGCGCGCGCGCCCCCGTCCGTCCGTCCGTCCGTCCGTCCTTCCGTTACCAGCTAATCTCCAGCACCGTTGGCCCGATCTATACCAAACTGTGCACACACACTCCCTGGATGCCTTCGATCTGTGTTCACCTTCGTATGCGTACTCCCTAGAGGCCATGGAAAATAATTTTCCTTGCATCCCTGCACATCTGCCGGTTATAGCGCCACCATGAGGCCGATTTCTGCAAAACACATTGTTTATGTTAGTCGCACAGATTTCATCCAAATCTCACGCAAATCGGTACACATGATCTCTGTAGTCATGTGATCAAGACGAGTCTGTTGGATTTCTCAGATTCTACACTGATTGGCTGCTAAGATTGCCTTCCAACGTTTTCAGGAGTGGCCCGTTTCGTACAAAATGCTGCAAATGTCCTGCTCATCCAGAATTCTATCCTCAGAGATGCTATGAGTGATCTGGCTCTGCATTTCCTCAACAAAATGAAGAAACGAAACAAACAAACAAAAAAACATGTTTATATTACTCCTAAACATCTGCACACACACTCCTTTCCTCCTGGTGGAGACCTGTGCCCAGAAGGGCACTTTTTCGAAATGCTAGCCTTCGACCAAACAAATTACCAAAGCGGCAAGCTTTGTGACACAGCAGCAGGTCCCACCTCAACTTTGTAAATGTCCTTTTAAGAACATAACACCTCAGACACACACATGCATGTGGAGCTGGGAGATGACTGAACAGAATAGCCTATTGTGGTTTGCAGTTACCTGCTGGTGTTGTACCTTGCCAGGTAAAAGTGTGGTGTAAGCTGTATTCAGCCACCCCCCACCCCATGCCCTGTCAGAGAGTGGGTGGGCGGGGTAAACTGGTCTCTGCTAAGAGAGGGATCTAAATCCTCATGTCCAAAACTGTTCTTTTTCTAAATTCAAATACAAAATGGCAGATCTACAAGCTCAGAAGGGGTCTTGAGCTTGTAGATCAGCTATTTTTGCTACTTTTCTGTAACACTCCCTGCTCTTCTATTCTATTGAGACATTTAGTTTGTGTCAAAGGTCATACAGTATCTCAGACACAGGATCTGACGTAAATTTCGACCTGATGGTCAAGATTCAATTTATCCCCTGATCCGTTCAAATCCGGGGTAGAAGAGGAAAGTTACATAGTGCAGCTTTAATTTATGAGAAAAATCTACAAGCCACTTTAATGTCAGATTACAGTGTCACAGAAAATAGCAAAAATAGCCGATGGACAAGCTCAAGACGCATTTTGAGATTGTAGATGCCCGACAGCAACGATTTAAGACTTCTAAACTACACGGTAGTGTAATTAGCAAGGCACGAGTTACCACTGGAGAGATAAAAGCTCAGCGGTATCCTCTCAACACAGGGAAGGACAAAGGAAGGCACTGCGAAGGAAACTATTACTGCTTAAATATGAACAAGAGCGATACGGCAGAGAGAAGAGGAATAGACAACCCTACATTAATTCTAGTGCTAACACACCTTTATTATGCCAAATGAAGCATTGCCTCCCCTGAAGTAACTCCACAAGATATTGTAAGCCTTTCAGTAACCAAAGCCAAGCATGGGAGTGGAACCAAATGGCCTTTGTCATCATGGCTCAACTCACTTCTTTCGAGGCATGAGAGCAGGGAATTAAGACAAACAGGAAAATGATGTTGTATTGTTTGGCTGATAGTGGACGGGACAGGTGTTAAAAATGATCACATTATGTTAATAGTTATAACACTTAATATCACATCTGTCCGATGTGATCGTGGTGTCCATGTCAAGTAAACATAAACCAAGTCAAATAAGTTTGTCTCCCCAGGAAACTGACCATACTTTTGATGCCCTATTCTAAAGTTGTTGTTGCTCTGATTCATTTTTATTTCATACCATTCACCGTGGTTGCTAGGCAAAAGTCGGAGTTCCCTCCCATGTTGAGCATATGCCTTTGGCCAAAGTGTCCAAATACTAGGGCCAGTTTGGGGGCACTCTGACTGTGGCAGACATGTTGAAACACTGTGACTGTGGCAGACATGTTGAAACACTGTGACTGTGGCAGACATGTTGAAACACTGTGACTGTGGCAGACATGTTGAAACACTGTGACTGTGGCAGACATGTTGAAACACTGACTGTGGCAGACATGTTGAAACACTGACTGTGGCAGACATGTTGAAACACTGACTGTGGCAGACATGTTGAAACACTGACTGTGGCAGACATGTTGAAACACTGTGACTGTGGCAGACATGTTGAAACACTGTGACTGTGGCAGACATGTTGAAACACTGTGACTGTGGCAGACATGTTGAAACACTGACTGTGGCAGACATGTTGAAACACTGACTGTGGCAGACATGTTGAAACACTGTGACTGTGGCAGACATGTTGAAACACTGTGACTGTGGCAGACATGTTGAAACACTGTGACTGTGGCAGACATGTTGAAACACTGTGACTGTGGCAGACATGTTGAAACACTGTGACTGTGGCAGACATGTTGAAACACTGTGACTGTGGCAGACATGTTGAAACACTGTGACTGTGGCAGACATGTTGAAACACTGACTGTGGCAGACATGTTGAAACACTGACTGTGGCAGACATGTTGAAACACTGACTGTGGCAGACATGCTGAAACACACTGACTGTGGCAGACATGTTGAAACACACTGACTGTGGCAGACATGTTGAAACACTGACTGTGGCAGACATGTTGAAACACTCTGACTGTGGCAGACATGTTGAAACACACTGACTGTGGCAGACATGTTGAAACACACTGACTGTGGCAGACATGTTGAAACACACTGACTGTGGCAGACATGTTGAAACACTGACTGTGGCAGACATGTTGAAACACTGTGACTGTGGCAGACATGTTGAAACACTGTGACTGTGGCAGACATGTTGAAACACTGTGACTGTGGCAGACATGTTGAAACACTGTGACTGTGGCAGACATGTTGAAACACTGTGACTGTGGCAGACATGTTGAAACACTGACTGTGGCAGACATGTTGAAACACTGACTGTGGCAGACATGTTGAAACACTGTGACTGTGGCAGACATGTTGAAACACTGACTGTGGCAGACATGTTGAAACACTGTGACTGTGGCAGACATGTTGAAACACTGTGACTGTGACAGACATGTTGAAACACTGTGACTGTGGCAGACATGTTGAAACACTGTGACTGTGACAGACATGTTGAAACACTGTGACTGTGGCAGACATGTTGAAACACTGACTGTGGCAGACATGTTGAAACACTGTGACTGTGGCAGACATGCTGAAACACTCTGACTGTGGCAGACATGTTGAAACACTGACTGTGGCAGACATGTTGAAACACTGACTGTGGCAGACATGCTGAAACACTGACTGTGGCAGACATGCTGAAACACTGGCTGTGGCAGACATGTTGAAACACTGACTGTGGCAGACATGTTGAAACACTGACTGTGGCAGACATGTTGAAACACACTGACTGTGGCAGACATGTTGAAACACACTGACTGTGGCAGACATGTTGAAACACTGACTGTGGCAGACATGTTGAAACACTCTGACTGTGGCAGACATGTTGAAACACACTGACTGTGGCAGACATGTTGAAACACACTGACTGTGGCAGACATGTTGAAACACACTGACTGTGGCAGACATGTTGAAACACTGACTGTGGCAGACATGTTGAAACACTCTGACTGTGGCAGACATGTTGAAACACTGACTGTGGCAGACATGTTGAAACACTCTGACTGTGGCAGACATGTTGAAACACTGACTGTGGCAGACATGTTGAAACACTGACTGTGACAGACATGTTGAAACACTGACTGTGACAGACATGTTGAAACACTGACTATGGCAGACATGTTGAAACACTGACTGTGGCAGACATGTTGAAACACTGACTGTGGCAGACATGTTGAAACACTGTGACTGTGGCAGACATGCTGAAACCCTCTGACTGTGGCAGACATGTTTTTTTTTTTTTTTTTAGATATTTTTTTGCGGCTTACGCCTTTTATTGATTTTTGAAGGGACAGACAGTAGGCTGACAGGAAACGGGAGAGAGATGGGGGGATGACATGCAGTAAAGGCCGTGTCGGGTCCGGGAGTCGAACCCGCGGCACACTGCGACTGGATTACCAGTCCGGTGCCCAGACCGTTACGCTACGGCCTGGGCCTGTGGCAGACATGTTGAAACACTCCGACTGTGGCAGACATGTTGAAACACTCCGACTGTGGCAGACATGTTGAAACACACTGACTGTGGCAGACATGTTGAAACACACTGACTGTGGCAGACATGTTGAAACACTGACTGTGGCAGACATGTTGAAACACTCTGACTGTGGCAGACATGTTGAAACACTGACTGTGGCAGACATGTTGAAACACACTGACTGTGGCAGACATGTTGAAACACTCCGACTGTGGCAGACATGTTGAAACACTGACTGTGGCAGACATGCTGAAACACTGTGACTGTGACAGACATGTTGAAACACTGACTGTGACAGACATGTTGAAACACTGACTGTGACAGACATGTTGAAACACTGACTGTGGCAGACATGTTGAAACACTGACTGTGGCAGACATGTTGAAACACTGTGACTGTGGCAGACATGCTGAAACCCTCTGACTGTGGCAGACATGTTGAAACACTCCGACTGTGGCAGACATGTTGAAACACTCCGACTGTGGCAGACATGTTGAAACACTGACTGTGGCAGACATGCTGAAACACTGACTGTGGCAGACATGCTGAAACACACTGACTGTGGCAGACATGTTGAAACACTGACTGTGGCAGACATGTTGAAACACTCTGACTGTGGCAGACATGCTGAAACACTGACTGTGGCAGACATGCTGAAACACACTGACTGTGGCAGACATGTTGAAACACTCCGACTGTGGCAGACATGCTGAAACACTGACTGTGGCAGACATGTTGAAACACACTGACTGTGGCAGACATGTTGAAACACTGACTGTGGCAGACATGTTTTTTTTTTTTTTTTTAGATATTTTTTTGCGGCTTACGCCTTTTATTGATTTTTGAAGGGACAGACAGTAGGCTGACAGGAAACGGGAGAGAGATGGGGGGATGACATGCAGTAAAGGCCGTGTCGGGTCCGGGAGTCGAACCCGCGGCACACTGCGACTGGATTACCAGTCCGGTGCCCAGACCGTTACGCTAAGGCCTGGGCCTGTGGCAGACATGTTGAAACACTCCGACTGTGGCAGACATGTTGAAACACTGACTGTGGCAGACATGTTGAAACACTGTGACTGTGGCAGACATGCTGAAACACTCTGACTGTGGCAGACATGCTGAAACACTCCGACTGTGGCAGACATGTTGAAACACTGACTGTGGCAGACATGTTGAAACACACTGACTGTGGCAGACATGTTGAAACACTCCGACTGTGGCAGACATGTTGAAACACTGACTGTGGCAGACATGCTGAAACACTGTGACTGTGACAGACATGTTGAAACACTGACTGTGACAGACATGTTGAAACACTGACTGTGACAGACATGTTGAAACACTGACTGTGGCAGACATGTTGAAACACTGACTGTGGCAGACATGTTGAAACACTGTGACTGTGGCAGACATGCTGAAACACTCTGACTGTGGCAGACATGCTGAAACCCTCTGACTGTGGCAGACATGTTGAAACACTCTGACTGTGGCAGACATGTTGAAACACTCCGACTGTGGCAGACATGTTGAAACACTCCGACTGTGGCAGACATGTTGAAACACTGACTGTGGCAGACATGCTGAAACACTGACTGTGGCAGACATGCTGAAACACACTGACTGTGGCAGACATGTTGAAACACTGACTGTGGCAGACATGCTGAAACCCTCTGACTGTGGCAGACATGTTGAAACACTCCGACTGTGGCAGACATGTTGAAACACTCCGACTGTGGCAGACATGTTGAAACACTGACTGTGGCAGACATGCTGAAACACTGACTGTGGCAGACATGCTGAAACACACTGACTGTGGCAGACATGTTGAAACACTGACTGTGGCAGACATGTTGAAACACTCTGACTGTGGCAGACATGCTGAAACACTGACTGTGGCAGACATGCTGAAACACACTGACTGTGGCAGACATGTTGAAACACTCCGACTGTGGCAGACATGCTGAAACACTGACTGTGGCAGACATGTTGAAACACACTGACTGTGGCAGACATGTTGAAACACTGACTGTGGCAGACATGTTGAAACACTGACTGTGGCAGACATGTTGAAACACTGACTGTGGCAGACATGCTGAAACACTGACTGTGGCAGACATGTTGAAACACACTGACTGTGGCAGACATGTTGAAACACTCCGACTGTGGCAGACATGCTGAAACACTGACTGTGGCAGACATGCTGAAACACACTGACTGTGGCAGACATGTTGAAACACTCCGACTGTGGCAGACATGCTGAAACACTGACTGTGGCAGACATGTTGAAACACTCCGACTGTGGCAGACATGTTGAAACACACCGACTGTGGCAGACATGCTGAAACACTGACTGTGGCAGACATGTTGAAACACTCCGACTGTGGCAGACATGCTGAAACACTGACTGTGGCAGACATGTTGAAACACACTGACTGTGGCAGACATGTTGAAACACTGACTGTGGCAGACATGTTGAAACACTGACTGTGGCAGACATGTTGAAACACTGACTGTGGCAGACATGCTGAAACACTGACTGTGGCAGACATGTTGAAACACTGACTGTGGCAGACATGTTGAAACACTCTGACTGTGGCAGACATGCTGAAACACTGACTGTGGCAGACATGCTGAAACACACTGACTGTGGCAGACATGTTGAAACACTGACTGTGGCAGACATGTTGAAACACACTGACTGTGGCAGACATGTTGAAACACACTGACTGTGGCAGACATGTTGAAACACTGACTGTGGCAGACATGTTGAAACACTGACTGTGGCAGACATGTTGAAACACTGTGACTGTGGCAGACATGCTGAAACCCTCTGACTGTGGCAGACATGTTGAAACACTCCGACTGTGGCAGACATGTTGAAACACTGACTGTGGCAGACATGTTGAAACACTCTGACTGTGGCAGACATGCTGAAACACTCTGACTGTGGCAGACATGTTGAAACACTCCGACTGTGGCAGACATGTTGAAACACTGACTGTGGCAGACATGTTGAAACACTCTGACTGTGGCAGACATGCTGAAACACTGACTGTGGCAGACATGCTGAAACACTGACTGTGGCAGACATGTTGAAACACTCCGACTGTGGCAGACATGTTGAAACACACCGACTGTGGCAGACATGCTGAAACACTGACTGTGGCAGACATGTTGAAACACTCCGACTGTGGCAGACATGCTGAAACACTGACTGTGGCAGACATGTTGAAACACACTGACTGTGGCAGACATGTTGAAACACTGACTGTGGCAGACATGTTGAAACACTGACTGTGGCAGACATGTTGAAACACTGACTGTGGCAGACATGCTGAAACACTGACTGTGGCAGACATGTTGAAACACTGACTGTGGCAGACATGTTGAAACACTCTGACTGTGGCAGACATGCTGAAACACTGACTGTGGCAGACATGCTGAAACACACTGACTGTGGCAGACATGTTGAAACACTGACTGTGGCAGACATGTTGAAACACACTGACTGTGGCAGACATGTTGAAACACACTGACTGTGGCAGACATGTTGAAACACTGACTGTGGCAGACATGTTGAAACACTGACTGTGGCAGACATGTTGAAACACTGTGACTGTGGCAGACATGCTGAAACCCTCTGACTGTGGCAGACATGTTGAAACACTCCGACTGTGGCAGACATGTTGAAACACTGACTGTGGCAGACATGTTGAAACACACTGACTGTGGCAGACATGTTGAAACACTCCGACTGTGGCAGACATGTTGAAACACTGACTGTGGCAGACATGTTGAAACACTCTGACTGTGGCAGACATGCTGAAACACTCTGACTGTGGCAGACATGTTGAAACACTCCGACTGTGGCAGACATGTTGAAACACTGACTGTGGCAGACATGTTGAAACACTCTGACTGTGGCAGACATGCTGAAACACTGACTGTGGCAGACATGCTGAAACACACTGACTGTGGCAGACATGTTGAAACACTCCGACTGTGGCAGACATGCTGAAACACTCCGACTGTGGCAGACATGTTGAAACACTCCGACTGTGGCAGACATGTTGAAACACTCCGACTGTGGCAGACATGCTGAAACACTGACTGTGGCAGACATGTTGAAACACTCCGACTGTGGCAGACATGCTGAAACACTGACTGTGGCAGACATGTTGAAACACACTGACTGTGGCAGACATGTTGAAACACTGACTGTGGCAGACATGTTGAAACACTGACTGTGGCAGACATGTTGAAACACTGACTGTGGCAGACATGCTGAAACACTGACTGTGGCAGACATGTTGAAACACTGACTGTGGCAGACATGTTGAAACACACTGACTGTGGCAGACATGTTGAAACACTGACTGTGGCAGACATGTTGAAACACTGACTGTGGCAGACATGTTGAAACACTGACTGTGGCAGACATGTTGAAACACACTGACTGTGGCATACATGTTGAAACACACTGACTGTGGCAGACATGTTGAAACACACTGACTGTGGCAGACATGTTGAAACACTGACTGTGGCAGACATGTTGAAACACTGACTGTGGCAGACATGCTGAAACACACTGACTGTGGCAGACATGTTGAAACACTGACTGTGGCAGACATGCTGAAACACTCTGACTGTGGCAGACATGTTGAAACACTGACTGTGGCAGACATGCTGAAACACACTGACTGTGGCAGACATGTTGAAACACTGACTGTGGCAGACATGTTGAAACACTCCGACTGTGGCAGACATGCTGAAACACTGACTGTGGCAGACATGTTGAAACACACTGACTGTGGCAGACATGTTGAAACACTGACTGTGGCAGACATGTTGAAACACTGACTGTGGCAGACATGTTGAAACACTGACTGTGGCAGACATGCTGAAACACTGACTGTGGCAGACATGTTGAAACACTGACTGTGGCAGACATGTTGAAACACACTGACTGTGGCAGACATGTTGAAACACTGACTGTGGCAGACATGTTGAAACACACTGACTGTGGCAGACATGCTGAAACACTGACTGTGGCAGACATGTTGAAACACTGACTGTGGCAGACATGTTGAAACACTCTGACTGTGGCAGACATGTTGAAACACACTGACTGTGGCAGACATGTTGAAACACTGACTGTGGCAGACATGCTGAAACACTGACTGTGGCAGACATGTTGAAACACTGTGACTGTGACAGACATGCTGAAACACTGTGACTGTGACAGACATGTTGAAACACTGACTGTGGCAGACATGTTGAAACACTGACTGTGGCAGACATGTTGAAACACTGACTGTGGCAGACATGTTGAAACACACTGACTGTGGCAGACATGCTGAAACACACTGACTGTGGCAGACATGTTGAAACACTCTGACTGTGGCAGACATGTTGAAACACTGACTGTGGCAGACATGTTGAAACACTCTGACTGTGGCAGACATGTTAAAACACTGACTGTGGCAGACATGTTGAAACACTCTGACTGTGGCAGACATGTTGAAACACTGACTGTGGCAGACATGCTGAAACACACTGACTGTGGCAGACATGTTGAAACACTCTGACTGTGGCAGACATGTTGAAACACTGACTGTGGCAGACATGTTGAAACACTGACTGTGGCAGACATGCTGAAACACACTGACTGTGGCAGACATGCTGAAACACTGACTGTGGCAGACATGTTGAAACACTCTGACTGTGGCAGACATGTTGAAACACTGACTGTGGCAGACATGTTGAAACACTCTGACTGTGGCAGACATGTTGAAACACTCTGACTGTGGCAGACATGTTGAAACACTGACTGTGGCAGACATGTTGAAACACTCTGACTGTGGCAGACATGTTGAAACACTGACTGTGGCAGACATGCTGAAACACACTGACTGTGGCAGACATGTTGAAACACTGACTGTGGCAGACATGCTGAAACACACTGACTGTGGCAGACATGCTGAAACACTGACTGTGGCAGACATGCTGAAACACACTGACTGTGGCAGACATGTTGAAACACTGACTGTGGCAGACATGCTGAAACACACTGACTGTGGCAGACATGTTGAAACACTGACTGTGGCAGACATGCTGAAACACACTGACTGTGGCAGACATGCTGAAACACTGACTGTGGCAGACATGCTGAAACACTGACTGTGGCAGACATGCTGAAACACACTGACTGTGGCAGACATGTTGAAACACTGACTGTGGCATACATGTTGAAACACTGACTGTTGTGGCAGACATGCTGAAACACACTGACTGTGGCAGACATGTTGAAACACACTGACTGTGGCAGACATGCTGAAACACTGACTGTGGCAGACATGCTGAAACACTGGCAGTGAGTGTATTCCACATTTAACGCTTTACACTCAGCTCGACTGTCTATTTACCACTTTATGTGATGCAACATTTTATTATTATTTATTTTATATCTTGGCTATGAGCTCATGCTTCCAGAATCCACAGTGACAAGCTGTTTATAAGGAAATTAGAATGCAAGGAGGTTACAGAGAAGGGAGTAAGGGTGGGTGTATTATTGTATATGGGGGTGGGGGGGTGGGGGGAGTCGGGGGTTGAGAGAGAGAGAGAGAGAGAGAGAGAGAGAGAGAGAGAGAGAGAGAGAGAGAGAGAGAGAGAGAGAGAGAGAGAGAGAGAGAGAGAGAGAGAGAGAGAGAGAGAGAGAGAGAGAGAGAGAGAGAGAGAGAGAGAGAGAGAGAGAAGAGAGAGAGAGAGAGGAGAGAGAGAGAGAGAGAGAGAGAGAGAGAAATGCTAACGGAATCAGACCGAGAATGAGAGAGTATGGCAAAGAGTCAGCGTGAGGGTCTGTCTGTTTGAAACCTCTCTCTCTCTCTGTGTTTCTGTCTCATGCGTGCACACTTTCTGTAGTTATTTCGTTCTTCTTTGTAGCATATCCCTTCCGTCTCTGTCTCTCTCTGCTTCTGTCCTCTGTGAGCTCTGTGCTACCGTGCTGTCTATTTGGACAGGAATGTCTCCCATAGTGAAAAGCCCGGAGTGCACTCCAGTGCTGTGCCACTGCAAAGTTGCCTGCACTAACAACACTTTGTCGTTGATGTTTGGATGCAAGGTAGGCTGCCTCCCTCCTGGTGACATCTCTCTCTCTCTCTCTCTGCGTGTTGTCGATGTTGAGTATGAGGATAAGATAATTTTTTCTGTGTTTGGTTTGGATATGTACTGTACACTGTACAATCCCAAGTGTTAATGTAACTTAGAGAGTGTCCAAGTGTAACTAAATGGACCTGTAGGCGACTACTACATGATTACATTTGAACACTCTTGAGTTACAAATTGATTTGACTGTGTAGTTGCACATAATTAATTATTTTGTTTGAAACGTATTTGATTGTCTGCCTAAGTAGTATTATAAATGTGTGTACTGTAATCCGGCCAGAAGACTATGATTATTTCAATTTCTTCACATATTCACTTTACTTTTCTCACAGTGATAGAGAACGGTAAATTCCCCCTGCTGTATTTTCAGCTTGCAATCCATAAAGCTGTATCAGTGATAACGGGTGCTTAATGAGGCTAGATGTCAGGCATACAGTATGCATGGCTCATTGGCTCGTGTAATGTTTCTGCATCCTTGTTACTGTCGTTCTTCATTAATTGCGTGAAAAGGTCAACATTTAGTCGTCGTCGTCCACTCCTCCTGTACTTCTCTGTCGGTGAGGCGAGTCACATGTGCCATCCTTGTTCTCCTCTGTCACACAACTCTCCGCTTGACTTGTTTGGTTGTGGCTCCCTACAACCTCCTCCTCTTAATGGCTTCAGGGCAGAACCCATGTGTTTACTCTGTGTCAGCTGGGATGGTCAAAGTAAAAAAATAAGAAATGAAAATAAGAAATAAAATTGGGATTTGGGTCTTAGAAAATTGAAACAGCATTCCCCTTTCTACATTTTGCTGATTAATCTGTTATTTGCTATCAGCTCTGTGGAAAAGGGGAAGTAAGCTTGGATTCTGTGACTAAAGCTGCAGTGCCCTAAATGTTAATGTCGCAGTAAGTGCAAAGCAATGATTATTGTTTTAGTGTAACAAGCAAGGCTCTTTTACAGCATCCAAATAATTATTTTTAAGGGATTAATTGTGTTTGTTGTTTGAATCTAGGTTATGTTTATGGAATGAATTCTGTGGGCTTGAGGCGAAGCTTAGAAAGCCAATTTTCTTGATTCTGTTACGGTCTATTCATGCTACAGTTTGTAGACGTTAATAACAAGGTACAGTGACTATTGTCCTCAGTGATCCGTGTTTATGCTGAATCTGAGAGTTTGATGAAATAGAGTGGCAGAAGCAAACTCAGCTTACAGCTTACTTTGTTGTTTAAAAGAAGAAACAGTTATATTCAACAATAAGACACGAGAGGGAGTGCTATACCATGACATATTGTCACTGACGTACTGCACACACGGGGACGAGGCCGGGGGCAGTGGTGGTGCATGTTTTACTTAAGTAAAAGTATCAATACTGCAATACAGAAATACTCTGTTACAAGTAAAAGTCCGGTATTAAATATTTTCTTGAGTTAAAGTACAAAAGTATTGGTATCAAAATGTACTGAAAGTAGAAAGTACCGGTACTCATTATGCAGAAAGTCCCATTTAAACAAATTTTCAAATACAAATCTTTTGAAAATGGCCGATCTACAAGCTCACAATACGCCGCATCGTAACAAATAAATGTAGTCACCACACAGAGGTGTGGGTGTCCAATCAGGGCTCACCACACACAGGTGTGGGTGTCCAATCAGGGCTATGAGATGGACGGACTGACACACTCAAGGGAGAGAAAACATAATCCTTCGCCTTTGACCGTTTTGGGCTTAGCTAACTGTAATACAGTATATAGTATTGCTATATTTAATCACTCATGCATTCTCCGATAACTTTACTACCAACCAGAACAGTAACTCCACTTACAGCACATTAAGATGGCACTTTATAATACTATATACTTATATAATATTTATATTATAAGTGTTCTACTGTACTATGTTATAGTACTCTTATTCCAGACTGTATATTATGGACTGGACTAGAAATGATTTTGTATCTTCTTAAGCAGTGATGCAGGACTAGAAATTATTTCGTAACTTCTTAAGCAGTGATGCAACCTCATTCTCCAAACATGTCAAGTCAACTGTAAAACGTATTGGTTGACATAGAATTATTGCGAACGCAGTGATTGCGAACGCAATGAGCACTAACTATGAGACCCTGCAGATCGTGTCTGTCCATGTGTGTGTGTGTGTGTCTGTCTGTGTGTCTGTCCCGCTGTGACACCACCCGCCCGCCACCAGAGGGCGCAGCTGTAGCACGCACACACACACACACACACACACACACACAAACGAGCTGCGTTCGCTTCCCGCGTTTGCGCGTCCTACTTGTGTGTGTGTGTGTGTGTGTGTGTGTGTGTGTGTGTGTGTGTGTGTGTGTGTGTGTGTCACCAGCTCTAAGATTCACACAGCACTTTATTGTCTCACTCTGACAATTAAAATGCCACAATGATTTGCACTGACTGCAGATGCACCACAAATAGAGATAATTACATGTTCTACTGATTCCCCGAAGGCAGCAGGAATGGGGCAAGCAATCAATTATGTAAAATGTCAATGAAGATTATCCTCTCTGCTCTGTACATAAGGTAGTTGAATAGTTTGTTAACAAGTCTGTGGATAAAAATCTTTTTTTTTTATGTCAGGCGTGGGACTATAACACTATTCTATTTTGCCATACTCCACTCGTATCATTGATTGACTGGAGGCAGTTCTTACTTTAAAAGTAATAAATCTATACCTAGATGATTAGGAATTTCCTTTATATTTATGAGTAGTAATTCTTATGACCAATGTGGTTGGTCACCCATGTTGATTCTCAGTTAATCAAACACTGGCTGTTGTGACAGCGATGCCGTTTCATCAAGTTGTCAGCTGAGGTCATTCAGAACTGGATTTTGTTCCCATTCCTAATCTTTTCTGTCAACAGGGTATTATGGTGTTTTGCCAGAAACCCAATGCTAAGAGGATTTACAAATCATTAGAGAAAGAGCTTTATCCTCCTACCCCCTAGTTTTACATTTTAAGTACAGTGAAGTACGTACATTTTTCCTCTGCATAGAAATTATTTCAAAAATCTAAAATGCACATAAAATGCACGGCTTTGAATGATATCGTGCATTGAAAGGGACCTTATCACATTTAATCAGACCATTGATTGGTACAGGTGTAGGTGTAGTGTAGGTGAGATACTGACCTACTGTACCAGTAGGTGTTTTGTCACTATTCTGTTGGTTGATGATGGCTACTGTTTTGACTGAGATGGAGGCGCATGTTTTGTCAGTTGGAGCAAATGCGCTCCCCACAACATTATTTAAGATTCTGTACCTATCCGGTTGCAACTCGGTCGGTGCTGAGTCGGCTCAAGTGAACTTTGCAACGCTCAGCACGGCAACTCGCTTTAGCTCGCTTGGTGGTGCCTCTCGTGGCTCAAGTTCATTTGAGACGGCGCGCCTCCATCGCAGTCAAAACAGTATAGCCATTCTGAGACCATTCAATAGTCAATAGGGTGTAGAGGTCGGTCAAAGATCGCAAGCAATATTGTCAAGTTCAAAGTTCAAGTCAAAGTCTGTGTGTAGCGTCAACTGGGTTATTACAGTTATATCTCAGCTGTCTGTACGTGTTTTCAAATGAAATTGTACACATGTGGGGTTTCTGTTGTACGACATGGTCATTCATCGATGTATAAATAAGGCTTAACTGTCTGTAGGAATCAGGGCTATGGCAGAGGGGGATGTGAGAAGTACTGTAGGTACCGTATATGGAGCCGTACAGAAAAGGGGGTCAGTGCACGCAACTGGCAGGAGATTCCACGATAATTCAGCATGAGGCTTTGAATCTGCCCGTGGCCATGCCAGTGCACGTTTTCATCTCTTCATGTTTCTGCTGGCTTGGAAATCCAGGGGACTGCACGGGCCATACGAGTAGAGCAGTGGTTCTCAGTCAGTGGTTCGCGGACCACCAGTGGTCCTTGAAGGTATTCCAGGTGGTCCCCGGCTAAATGATGGAGAGTTGTTAACCAAATGGACCATTAGAGATCTTTAACTCTTGAGAGTGTAAAATGAAACGAAGAGATAAATTATTATTAAACATCTGCATTACTTAATTTACAATAAGTATGCAATTAGAGAATGTAAAATAATTGTTATATTTTGAATGATAACGTTTTCCTGTCTTTCCCATCTCCTATGGTACCACACCAAAACATATCCAACGATAACATATTATTTTTGTTTTTTGTTTACAAGGCTAAATCGCGTCAAATGGTGAGTCCGTGGCGCAAATGGCGAATAAATAATAGACCTTGATAAGAAAAAGGTTGAAAACCACTGGAGTAGAGGAATCCTCTGTCTCAGTACATGTGGCACATGAGCGGTTAGTCCTGGAACACAGCTCATCAGGCCAGGCCTATAGCCACGGCATCTTATGAATCCTCAATGTTGCATGTACTACTGTACTGTATAGCTGTTTATTAAATCCAGTTGGACTGCCGAAAGGAAAGGAATATTATAATCCCTGTATAATTGGTAGTATGACGAAGAGCAAATAAAGAGACAAAATAGCCTTGATGGTACAGTTGTCTCACTTTGGCTGCGGTAATCTGGTGGGCATCAGTGAAGGTTTTTGCTAGAGAAGGATGGGGGGGGGGGGGGGCACGGAAAGGTGCCATGATGTGGGAGCTGGATTGTTTTGAAACAGCTTGTTAACATCATTCCCTTTTTTCATCATGAACGTCATTATCGGCTCTTCTCTTCTCTTCTCTTCTCTTCTCTTCTCTTCTCTTCTCTTCTCTTCTCTTCTCTTCTCTTCTCTTCTCTTCTCTTCTCTTCTCTTCTCTTCTCTTCTGTGATTCTCTCTCTTGGTCTCTTGGTCTCTCCCTCCCTCCACCATTCCCTGCGTCCCCACAGCACTAGTCACTCATGGTTAAAGTATACGTCAGTTCACTCAGTTGTCTAAATCGTGCTCTATTAAGCTCACGTGGTCCTCATTTCCATGCTGACTGCAGTTCCACTACTTTACACAACTAACCTGGGGGGTGATCACTTATTTATTGTTGGGTTTGAGCAGTGGTTCTCAAACATCGTCATGTCAAGGACCCCCAAATTGATATGCATTTAATATACATGATATGCAGTCCCCAAGTGTTCTGAAATAGCCGTTTTACAAGCTCTCGTGATTTTGTAGATCGGCTATAAAATGTGTTAAAAATAACTTATCTGCAAGCTCACGACACACGCTGTGAGCTCGTAGCTCTGCTATTTTTGGAACACGACACTGGCGCACAGCTAAGTATAAATCAGGCTTTACTCTGACACAGACTATACAGTAGTTAAATGATGTCTTGCACTGCCATGGCTGCCTGATTTGTCTGGCGTAGGTTATTGATGGGTAAAACATGTGGTACCCAACCAATAGAGACGTTTAAATCTGGTAAAACATGTGGTTCCCAACCAATAGAGACCTTTAAATCTGGTAAAACATGTGGTACCCAACCAATAGAGACGTTTAAATCTGGTAAAACATGTGGTACCCAACCAATAGAGACCTTTAAATCTAGTAAAACATGTGGTACCCAACCAATAGAGACCTTTAAATCTAGTAAAACATGTGGTACCCAACCAATAGAGAACTTTAAATCTGGTAAAACATGTGGTACCCAACCAATAGAGAACTTTAAATCTGGTAAAACATGTGGTTCCCAACCAATAGAGACCTTTAAATCTGGTAAAACATGTGGTACCCAACCAATAGAGACGTTTAAATCTAGTAAAACATGTGGTACCCAACCAATAGAGACCTTTAAATCTAGTAAAACATGTGGTACCCAACCAATAGAGAACTTTAAATCTGGTAAAACATGTGGTACCCAACCAATAGAGAACTTTAAATCTGGTAAAACATGTGGTACCCAACCAATAGAGAACTTTAAATCTGGTAAAGCATGTGGTACCCAACCAATAGAGAACTTTAAATCTGGTAAAACATGTGGTTCCCAACCAATAGAGACCTTTACATCTGGTAAAACATGTGGTACCCAACCAATAGAGACGTTTAAATCTGGTAAAACATGTGGTACCCAACCAATAGAGACGTTTAAATCTGGTAAAACATGTGGTTCCCAACCAATAGAGACCTTTAAATCTGGTAAAACATGTGGTACCCAACCAATAGAGAACTTTAAATCTGGTAAAACATGTGGTACCCAACCAATAGAGAACTTTAAATCTGGTAAAACATGTGGTACCCAACCAATAGAGACCTTTAAATCTAGTAAAACATGTGTTACCCAACCAATAGAGACCTTTAAATCTAGTAAAACATGTGGTACCCAACCAATAGAGAACTTTAAATCTGGTAAAACATGTGGTACCCAACCAATAGAGAACTTTAAATCTGGTAAAACATGTGGTTCCCAACCAATAGAGACCTTTAAATCTGGTAAAACATGTGGTACCCAACCAATAGAGACGTTTAAATCTGGTAAAACATGTGGTTCCCAACCAATAGAGACCTTTAAATCTGGTAAAACATGTGGTACCCAACCAATAGAGACCTTTAAATCTAGTAAAACATGTGGTACCCAACCAATAGAGACCTTTAAATCTAGTAAAACATGTGGTACCCAACCAATAGAGAACTTTAAATCTGGTAAAACATGTGGTACCCAACCAATAGAGAACTTTAAATCTGGTAAAACATGTGGTACCCAACCAATAGAGACGTTTAAATCTGGTAAAACATGTGGTTCCCAACCAATAGAGACCTTTAAATCTGGTAAAACATGTGGTACCCAACCAATAGAGACCTTTAAATCTAGTAAAACATGTGGTACCCAACCAATAGAGACCTTTAAATCTAGTAAAACATGTGGTACCCAACCAATAGAGAACTTTAAATCTGGTAAAACATGTGGTACCCAACCAATAGAGAACTTTAAATCTGGTAAAACATGTGGTACCCAACCAATAGAGAACTTTAAATCTGGTAAAACATGTGGTACCCAACCAATAGAGAACTTTAAATCTGGTAAAACATGTGGTACCCAACCAATAGAGACCTTTAAATCTGGTAAAACATGTGGTACCCAACCAATAGAGAACTTTAAATCTGGTAAAACATGTGGTACCCAACCAATAGAGACCTTTAAATCTGGGATAACTTTGGTGGTTGTACTTCTCTTTGTTGCACTGCATATTCTGCATGTTATTTTGCCCAACGATATTCACTCTGGATTTAGTGTGACCTCTACAAACATCACAGAAGGAGAACTTACATTTCCCGCTGTGGGTTATCCTTAGATTCTTGCAAATTTCACATCAAGCAAAGTCACAGAATGATTGTGATGCCACATGTTACGGAAGGGTTTTTTGAGAGGGTTTTGAAAAATAAACCGGTGGAGAGAGATGTGGGAACATATCAATCTATGGCAACAGAAGGGCTCAAAATGTTTTCTCTGTTCACCCAGAGTGTAAAAGCAGTTTGTGAGAAGCCTTACATGCTAGATGCCTTAAAGGTGTTAAATAGATATGAGTTTCTACTACTGTACGCTGCTGCTTCATACATGCATCACATTACAGTTTATCGAGTGCATGGTCACATTGCTCCAAAAGGTTTTTCTTCGCCGCTGTAAAACAGTTATGTAAGCATAGCTGATTGTACCTTGGGCTATTGTACTTGTTTTATATTGTATGTCACTGGGCTCCTTTCAGGCACAATGTCAAATGAACTTTGATCGGTCCGAGATATGGCCTTCATCTCTGAGATTCCCGTTATAGGCTACTTTACGTACTAATACAGTCTGGTGTCATATACTGTAGGTCAGCTGTAGCCAAACTATGGGCCACACAGTTGTAAATCGTCCTGATACATGAATGCTGTAGCCTGAATTAAAAAAACACTAACGGATTAGATGCCTCGTCTGTGCGCCACATCTGTGTTTGTGTAATAGCCAAAGTGGCCTTAAGCAGGCAGCATTGCTTCTAGCCTCCATGTTGTACTCTCTCTCTCTCGTGTGTGTGTGTGTGTGTGTGTGTGTGTGTGTGTGTGTGTGTGTGTGTGTGTGTGTGTGTGTGTGTGTGTGTGTGTGTGTGTGTGTGTGCGTGCGTGTGAGAGAGAGAGAGCGTGTGCATGCATGCGTTTTCCTTCAGTGCTTCCTCGTTATTTATTCAACACTGTTATGAAACCACCACTGTCAAAATAATATATACAGTAATGCATTTTGAGCTTGTAGATTGGGTATTTGGCGGCACTTTTGAAAATCTATGAATTTTTGTTTAAGATTTTGCCTATATTGACATGCACAAAATAGCGACGCCAGGTCGGAAGTGGTTAATTGCAACAAGCACTTTGAAAGAACGCTCATGTCAACTGGAACGGGAACAATGTGCACCTCCTGTATGAAGTTTGCGGAATAATCCTCTGGGCTGACTAATTACAGAGTATCACTGAGACACTGTGAGCCTCAGTAAAACTCGCCTACCTAAGCTTTAATATCCCTCCAGAAATAGCAGTCACATAAAGAAAATGGAGCATACACGCACATAAACTTGGGCACATCACGTGTGCACACACACACACCTGTTCCGAGACTCCCCCACTCCACCTCTATCCCCAAACTGGTTCTGCTCGCTTCGCTTTCCTCCATTCATACTGTAGGCTGAGAATGAATGGAGGGAGGTGAATGAAGCATTGCCTTAAAGTGTGCCATTACTTTGGACCATTACTGTTTTATGCTGTCTTTGATGTTGATATCTTGTACGTACGCACGCACGCACACACACACAGACACTTAGTAATTATTATTATGTATTTTTACTTGGGTTCATTGTTCCCAATGGAACATAATCCTACACAGCTTTGGGCTGTTGGTTTCAAGTTGTCGCTGATGCTTCCTTTTTTCTAGGTATGGGTACTTTTTTCTAAAGTTGTCAGGAGGTGCACGCACATCCCGGGTTAATTCAACGGGTGTTCGAACATAAAAAAACAGACTGCAAAAGGAAGAATAAGTCTGCACACCATTTTGAAAGCTCAAAAAAAAAATTATTATCCAAGGCGGGGTAAAAAACACAATGTTTCGGCCTCTGTGGCCTTCGTCAGGTATATGGGTACTTTTTTCACCTCCGGGGAAAAGTGGTCCAGTTTGTTTCAGCTTCACGATTGTGGTAGAATTGGTAAGGGTAATAAAAAGAAAATACAAATAAACAAAGCAATGATTTCTAACACGCCGTTTAACACCATTGAGCATACAAAATGTACACTATGGAGATGTGATACACACGTTATCACCTGGTATTCACTGCTGCGCAAGGTTGTCCAAACAGAGGCCTTGTTCTTCCATGCATAATAATTGTATAAATCATAAAATAGTCTCCTTTTATAATATTCCAGTATAATATCGGAATTGTATTATTTAAAAAAGAAAAAAATCTAATGGACCAGGTTCAGATCATAGGACAGCAGTGCACCTCAATAGTTAGCAGTAACCTGTGCTCATATTCAGTACTATTCTGTCCTGTGTAGAAACACAGGGTGATTAACTTCTACATGCTCTTGTACAGCGCTAGTACATTAAGCTGCTTGTCGACTGGTTGCCTGGTAAGAAGGCGCAAAAATAATAATTATGCAAATTACTTTCTGACATGAATGTCAGAAAGTAATTACATTTTTAGCTTCAGTTATTTTTTTATTCCAAAACAAATGGTAGAATAAATGTAGATGAACATGCTTGTTAAAGTCAGAACCTCAGTTGCCAAGCAAGTTTTCACATATAAAGCCTGTATTGTTGTATTGCTCCAGTGCGCATACTAGACAAAGAGTGAGCACATGAAAATACATTCACAATAAATTAGACAGTCTTTGTCCAAATTAGTACGCAGTCCAGTGAAACGTTCTCTGATGTTCACGGCAGTAAAGTTACTCTTAAAGAAAAGAGAGTTTATCTTTCAGCTCGGTTGGAATTTACGTTTAGTGTAAAGTCTGGACCTGTAGTGTTTCTTTAGAGATGGTTTATGTTGAACTAAACTAAACTGATCGTGCAGACATTATCTTGCCACTTCCCTACATCTACTGGCATTATAGGAGTTCACGCATGAGACCACATCGCAGGCAAAATTGTAGAATGTATTCCTATTTTTAGCAGCTTCAGTAGCTTATATATCATTAGCCCAGAGCTGTGCTGGGCTGCCGCTGTTTACAATGCTGCCTCAAGGCCTTATCAAGAATAACTGTAATCACTGGGGCGTCGCAATTGAGCTGCATCTCACTCATGCAGATATACACACTCTTTGCTGAGGGTTCTCATCAGCTCTGTGTGTAACTCTTTGAGAACTGTGACTGCCATCATGTCATATCTTTCATATAAGCCAGTCCCTTATTTTCAGGGTGAAGAAATTAAATGCGTTCTTCTTAGGGTGTGTGTGTGTGTGTGTGTGTGTGTGTGTGTGTGTGTGTGTGTGTGTGGTGTGGTGTGGTGTGGTGCGGTGCGGTGCGGTGCGTTCAAGTTTGAAATCCCCTTAACTCTATCTGTCATCTATGTTGCACTGACTTCTGCCTTTATGTGAAACACACACACACACAGTGTTGAGCTTCTTTCCTCCCTACTCGAATGCTGTAAATGTTGTTTGGATGTCTATGATCTTGTAGTATGTGACATAACTTCCAAATTGGCACACATGCCTACATATGAATAGATCTTACTGCATAGCATCGTTCAGGGAATAATGGCAGACGTGACTAACATCAGTCTGTACAGCACCAAGTGTCTTAAGTGTTCTTATTATTATTATTACTTATTATTACTTGTTTTGCTCTTGGTGTCCCTCTGGTGGTCACATATGGTGCTACTCCTCTCTCCAGAACAGGCCACCGGCAGTGCAGGGGTCCCCACACAATGGCCAGCCCCAGCCCTGCATGAACCCCGCCTTGATGAACGCTCCCTGGGTGAGAGAGGGTGGAGAGAGGTCCTGGCATCCTGGCTGTCATAACCATAATCGCAATATTTGTCTTAGAGTTGTTTGTTCTTTTGTTTCTCTCATTATGCCGTCTCAGACCATACTACTTACCTACCATCTCTGTGTGTCTGGCATGATATATGTATTTCTCCTCCTTTCTGATGTTGGTTAATTCATCATTTTTTACTAGTGTACTCCTGTTAACAATGCTGACGCAATTTAATGTAATAATCTATTAATTTGAAATATCTCCTGTCCACTTCTCTGCTGGTTTTCATTGGGGCTGAGGGGCTGATGTCATCCCTATGACATCACCCCAGCACTTCAGGATATTAGCTTGTGTCCACTACTGTGTTAAAACTGATGTCATCCCTGTCTGAATACCTCTTTTCAAGCACGTCATGTGTTGATGACATTATTCATGTTAACACAGATCTTATGCACACTGTTTTGTGTCCTTTTGTGTTTGTGTTGCTATAGCAATGGGTAATTAATTATTGATCACAGTATAAGCTGTAAAATGGTGGTGGACGTCACTTACAACTTTGTGTTGTAAAACGGGTCTTACTTCAATATTAATATTTTTTTAAAGTGAAATTCTAAAGAAGTAGACTAATTTAATCTTAACGAAGTATGATACTAACAATATGATATTAAAAATCAATACATTAAACATTGAAATGTATAAATAAATATTCAATATTGCTAACTCAACCATAATTGTTGTCATTTCTGATTGACTGATGACTACTTTATATAACGTTCTATAATTTTTTGAAATGAAAACAGTAAAGCCTCATTTATACTTGCTTGCACATCGTATGTCACACCGAAAGCTTGCAGATCAGCTGTTTTGTGTTGTGAGACACCGGTGCGCGACCAAGTATAAGGCGTAAGTGTTCGTTGGTCTGTGTTGCGTTTTTCCTCTGAAGTATTCTGTCTTTTCTCCACCTTTCCTCCATCCCCCTCGCTCCTTCCCCGCCTCTCCAGCAGTATCACTACCAGGAGGAGGACTCCCCGCAGCTCGACCAGGGATTCCTGCGGCTCACCAACGAGGTGCGCGCCCCAGAACTGGTGCACGTGTCCGAGAAGAACCTGTCGGAGATTGAGAATGTGCACGGCTACGTCTCTCACTCCCACATCTCCCCTCTCAAGGTGAGCTTCAGAAGCGGCCCGTGATGAGGCGTGGCTAGCTATCATTCTCGAGAAACGTTTATATTTCGATTGCAATGCGATGAAAAATCTGAAATCAGATCCAAACTTCAGATGTCTGATCAGCACAACGGACAGTGGCGTAGTTTTCGAGTAAAGATCCTAAATATAACGGTAGTTACACATGCGTGCGGCCGTGCGCATGCTGTGCGTGCAGGGGAAGGCAAGACATTGCCTAGCAACCGGCTCAGGGCAAAAAGTATTTTTTTACTTTAGCGGTGCCATTTCAGATCCATATAAAGCGATATAAACCGTATATACTTATACTGTATATGTCAGTCGCAGACAACAGATTAAAACACACATATAAACACACACGCGCGCACACACACACACACACACACACATATTATATATATATGTATATATATATTATATATACATGTCAATAGCAGACAATGTTATTAAGTATGCCCCCCCAGACAACAGGGCCCCACTCTTGACGTCATGTGGCAGCCAAGTCTATGGACTTTCAATGTTTGCTTTAAGCAGTGACGTCATGTGGTAGCCATAGTTATATGAGCTTTATTCTCTTTTTCTTCTCATATCAAATTATCAATTAAATCAAAATCTGAGATAGCAGTGTACAAAGCAACCCATAATGCATTCATAATTTTTAAGCTAACAATTAAGAAGATCAATGAATATACATAATTTAGTATGTAATCAACACTTTAATTGAGACTCACAAAGAATGACCACAACCAGTAAGGTGGTATAAAACTCTTATTACAAATACAGCAGTGCCGTAACATAATTGCACATCCAAGCTAAATCTGGAGCAGCGATGGAGAACAGATGCAACTCTTATTGTTCTCACTACAAAGTTGTCTTTTCTTTTTGCTTCGTTCCCTTTTACGTGTTGAACTGATCTGGAAAAGTTGTTCATAATCCCCCCTTCATTGTCTTCAACTGTTGCGCCACGGTGTGTCTGCCACAATCATAAATATAAAATCATTTAATGAAGGATAATTTCAGATTCACAACAAAACAATCAGGTATGTGTCATAGGTCATTCCATTCACCCATTGTCATGCATTGAGCAGTCGGGTCATACAGGAAAATAACTCTTAGTATTCCTGCATTGCGGTGTATTACTGCACTGGTTCTCAAAGCGGGGTCCATATTTTATACTTTGGTTATTCAAAAATAGCAGATCTGTTATTTTAGGAGGTGGGGGCGTGTCTTGTTTGGACATTTTTAATATCAGAGATCATAATGACTGTTCTGGTGAAAGAATTAGTTAGATCCCCTAGAGGGCAGTGTTGGAGATAAAAAGGGCAAAGTTTAAATCACTATCTTATGAAGGGCTTTTTTCTTTTCTATAGCATACACAGTTTATTATTGTTTGAGGTTAAAAGTCAATTTGTGGTGTTAAATAAGTTTGACGTGTTATTAAAGCTACATTAATCACCAAAGGGACAGAACTTTAAAATTAAACCATAATTTGGGGATTTAGAAAAGATAACATATTAAAAACATTCTGCAGTGACTTAAATACACTCCAACCTTTGGTGCATAGCATTGTAGTTTAATACATTTTCAGAGAGAGGTTTTCTCTTGATCAAATGTGTTGTAATCCTTTAGTTGGATTTAACTGTTATAAAGTCGAATTTGAGTGCAAGTCATGTAGTATTGTCTCCGTTTCTTGGAAAAAGTGGAAGAATTAAAAATGTGGTTAATCATAGCAATTCTGAGAAGGAAGTAAGGATTGTAGCATAATGCAGATTCATATCTCTGAAACTACAAAATGATCATACATACTGTATAAAGAGATTGAATGAATGAGTAATGGTAATAAATGACTGTAACAAGCTACTGAAATGAAATCATGTGAGGGCTTCCAATATCTGAAATGCTAACTACTAGTTGTATTTTAAATACTTACATTGCTGGAATAGAGGCAAGAGAGAGATGCGAAGAGGACTCCGAATTGTTCATTGACCACCATCAATAATGTCCTTTTGCTGTCCATCACATCTCTCAAAAGCAAGTGTCATGAAGACATTTTGGAGCTTTCATTTTGTGTCATCATGATTCATCCTTCTTTTTATGAATTTTTTTTGCTGTCCCACATTCCCTGTCACAATAGTGAAGAGTGACAGGAAAGAGATGGCAGAAAGGACAGTCGGCAAAAGTTACCGACCCAGTAATCAAAGCCTGGATGTTACGGTTATCTGGTAGATGTATTGACTGACAGAGCCACAAGTGTGGCTTCCTCCCCCCAGGCTACAATTCCCTCAAAGGCATCTTAATCTTCTAAGACATTTTTATTTATTTATTTTTAAAATATATTCTAGAGGCTTTTCTGCCTTTACTGGTACACAGAGTCCACAGTGTAGACTAGAGGGAGACAGGAAAGAGATGCAGCAAACGGCCCCCGGGCTCTGGAATCGAACCCAGAACTCGCTGTCGGGCACATGTGGTACTCGCCCCATTGTCCATGTCCATACATGCCTAATGACTGGGCCTTGAAAATCTGTCTGAGCCCTGCCTTCAGTATTTTAAAAAGCTTAGATTTTATAATGGCCGGTGATTGATGGTAAATGGTGCATTTATATTCCACCTTTATCCAAGGCGCTTTACAGAGATTGTGCATTACATTCACACACACATTCACAAACCAATGCCAGAGGAAACCATGCAAGGCACCAACCTGCACATCGGGAGCAATTAGGGGTTCAGAGTCTTGCTCAAGGACACTTCAACATTAACTCTGGGGGAGCCCGGGTTTGAACTGGAGCCACTGCCGCCCCTTTCACTGTCTCTGGGTGTCTTTAATGCTTTGAAAAGTTCAAAGCAATCTGTGAATTAAATGAAAGTACAGAGATGGCCATGGAAATAATAATGGGGTTACAAATTGCTCCATCTACCCTTTCCTCTCAGATTTCCACTTAATAAAATAAAATAGTGGTAAAGTAGCCTACAAAGGGATGAGGACTAGCCACTCTCCATCTTCAAAAACATAGCCTGTGTTCACCGTCGTGTCTACTGGACTAGTATATTTGTATTCATGGTAATTATTATTATTATTGACCATTAATTTTCATGTCAAAAAGATATTTTGAGGAAATAATTATGAGGAAAATATGAGGAAACAAGCCAGCATGTTGATGAACCCTGTTTTACCCATAACAGTAAAGTCATACAGTAAAGCCCTTCTAATTTATATTCCAAATAAATAAATAATTGTATTCAACAGATATAAAGATGTGTTGTTATAGTGTTTTTGCACAGTAGAGAAAGATGAGCTTTGTTTGTATCTCATCACGCTCGCCACTTAGCAATAGAACAGTGTTGCTGTTGGCTTACTGACACAATGTTAACACTGAAAACGTCCAAGGCAGTTGAAGGTATAGGGCTGGGCAGTGTGTGACACTGGCCATTTCATTAATGCCATGTTTTACATGTCTTATTAGAAGGAATGTCTTTCCATGAGTGCTCTTTGAGGCTCAGTCCCATTATTATCCAGGCAGTCACAATGGGCTGCTGTTCCTCCTTGTCATCCCACCTCGATGTATGGGTAACCAACTGTTTTTCCCTATTAGGTTCTCTCTCTCTCTCTCTCTCTCTCTCTCTTTCCTCTCTTACTAAATATAGTGAGGTGAGGTGATGTTGTCTTTCATTTCTTACTTGCAGCCTGCACTGGTAACCCGTTTTGATCTTGCGTATCCGGGTGTGACCACAGCAAACTATATGGCAAGTTTTGTGTTTCCATGGTGATGCATGGACTTGGTTTTGATGTTGCATACTGTGTACTTGTGCAGTTTATTGCCTGATGATGAAACAATCATTCTTGAATTGTTTGAGGTTCACGACTATCTGTATGACACGCTCCCATGTCTCTCTGTGATTCATCTGCTTGCCAAGAAATACAAATGTGTGCTTGCTGTGGTGTTATCCGCTACTGTGATATGGTGCCTTTCTTATCAATCATGTGCGACTACGTTGAAAATGTCAATGGCCGTAGGTCATGTGGTTGGAACGTTGGCATATCCCAGTGCACTGTAGTTTTACATTCATCCTATACTAGCAAGGAATCCTGTTTTATGTTTGCTGGTGTTACTGCTTTACTATAGTAATTACTGTCTTTCCGTCCGTCCGTTCATCCGCACGCCTGTCTGTCTATCTGTTCGTATGCAAATTTGATGATTACTACTGTTACTACTGTTTCTTGTGGCCACTGGGGCGGGGCCTATTCTCACTTGTCAGATAAGCTGTGTTTTTAAAGTAAAGACAATAACTGTATTCTCTATACCTCTGTTGCACCTACAAGCAAACTGTCAAGTATCTAATGAACAACCAACCGCTGCCTTCAATAGATTGATAATGATTTTCTCAAAACACTACTGAAGTCAAAGCGACTGGCCAGTATTTTCCTTGCAACAGGCCTTTTTGGGAACATTATAATAGTCTTTCCAGATGGACGGAACAGTGTTTGAGTCCAGTGACCTTGTTGCACTAACCCTCTGCTACTTCCTGACTGCATGAATGCAGCAGCCGACCACATATCCCATCTGGACATGGAACATGTTGATGTACAGATCACTGTGTATGGGTACAGACTCTAGGGCAGCTTTTTGTATATTATAGGTAGAAGGATAATGGCATGAGTGAAATTATTGCGAATGCAGTGATTGCGAACACAGTGAGCACTAACTATGACAGCAAGGGCTGAATGTCTGTGTGTGTCCCGCTGTTACACCACCCGCCCGCCACCAGAGGGCACAGCTGTATCACACAAAACACACACACGCACTCACACACACACACACACACACACACACAACTTAACTTAAAAAAAACTTAACTTAAAAAAAACTTAAAAAGAAAAAACTTAACTTCAAAAAAACTTTAAAAACACTTAACTTCAAAAAACTTAACTTCAAAATAAAATCTTAAAAAAAACACAAAAAAGGGAAGTTTAAAAAGAAAACCTTAAAAAAGTATGTAATTTATTCTAATTGTTATTGCCATTTACGAGCTGCGTTCGCTTCCCTCGTTTGCGCGTCTTACTTGTATAATATGCTCTTTAAATGATGGTAAGAATTCTAGTTTGCTAGTCATCTTCATTTCCCAAGGAGGTTTACAGTTGACCATGGCTGAAAATTGCACGTTGGACACGTTGGATCCGTACGACGAGTACAGTATACCTGTCCTATAAAGTAGTGACGCTGGGTGGGTACAGATGACGAGCAGGCTCTTCTTAAATGGTAAATGGTAAATTTATATAGCGCCTTTATCCAAGGCGCTTTACATAGATTGTGCATTACATTCACCCATTCACACACACATTCATACACTGATGGCTGCAGAAACCATGCAAGGCACCAACCAGCACATCAGGAGCAATCAGTGTTCAGTGTCTTTCTCAAGGACACTTGGACAGTAACTCTGGGGGAGCCCGGGTTCGAACTGGCAACCTTGCAGTTACCATCCAGCCACTCTACCACTGAGCCACCGCCCCATTTGATATCGCTATAACTTTGCCTCACTGTGTTTCATTTTTGGAACCGCTCTGGTTGCTATGCACGGTTGCCAGGGCCCCGCCCGCACTGCTTGTGTTTCTCAAATAGCCATTAGCTTCTGTTTTAGGCCGCGCCTTTCTGAAACTAATGCCAAAACTAATGCTGTCCATGGTGTTGACCAGATCTGCAATGTTTATGATTATCCGGTGAGCGCGATGGGAACATTGGCGTTTTCTAGAGCAAGGATTGGCCTTATTTGAACTCTGTAGCATTAACGCTAATACTTTACCATCCAAGATGGAAGCAAAACTAGACACGAGTCATAGTGGAATAGCCTGAAATCACCCGGTACCCAAGCACCAAGCATCACTCAATGTGATAAAATGATTGAGTAACTAGAAAAAGTGCCCTTCTGGGCACAGGTCTCCACCAGGTTATCCACAGATCCGTGCAGTTAGAGGTAAAAACACTTTTGGGCCAGTTATAGCGCCACCTTGAGGCTGAGTTGAAATTGTTCATGTGGCATTTCGTCCTCGGCCTAGTGGGAATGTGCGTGCACAATTTCAGGGAAATCACGCGATGTGTTCATGATTTGCAGCATTTTGTTTGAAACTGAGCACTCCTGTGAACTTTGGAAGCCAATCTTAACCAATCAGGATGGAGTCTGAGAAATCTGAAAGACCCGTTTCGTTGAATGGCTCTAGAGAGACTGTGTACTAATTTGCGTGATGTTTGGACAAAATCTGTAGGTGTACTGTGAAAAAACTTGTTTTGCACAAAGCGGCCTCCTGGTGGCGCTATAACAGGCCGTTCTGGAAAGTTTGGGGCAGAGGTTCATGGTTGGCATCCAGGGAGTGTGTGTGCAAAATTTGGCATCGACCGGGTTAACGGTGGCTGAGATTAGCTGGTCACGGACGGACGGACGGACGGACGGACACACGGACACACGGACACACGGACGGACGGACGGAGTGCAAAACATACTCTCCCCATGCCTTCGGCTGGTGGAGACAACAATCAAGAATTTCAAAGTTAGAGTTATTGGTGTGGGCTGGGTTTACATTCCCAGGTGTATGTTTTTCCCCTGATTTCTCTATCCTATGTGTTAGTGTGTGGCAGAACGATTGGTTATATTTGCATGGTTAGTGGTTTTGGTGCGTGCGTGTGTGTGTGTGTGTGCGTGCGTGTCACACTCTTTCAGCACTCAACACAATGTTGAACCATTCTCACACCTATGTGTGATTGAATAACTATTGACCTGTCTCTGGATGTAATATCCTGCTGGGGTAGCTCTATAGTGGTGCAGTATAGCCGACCAGAGTCTGTTCTTAATGTCATTTTCTAGCGGGGATGTCTCCCCACGGCACAGTAGACGACATGAGTCAGTAGTATCCCTAACCACTTATACCCTCTAGAATAATAAACTTTTTTGGCTCTTTAATTGGATCACTTTTTCCCCCTCACCCCCCCCCCCCCCCCCACATAGCAGAAGTGTGGATAAGGGAGAAGGAGGGACAGAGGAGTGTTGGCAGAGAGGGACGGCAGTTCTCTTCTATTATATAAAAGACGTAAACTGGCCCAAGACTTAAAAAATGGTGCTTAGCCAATTTACTTCACTCAGCCTATAGGGACTTAAATGAGAAATTGCTTTAATACAGCAACTGTAATTGTAAAGGCATGGTGGGAGGTATGAATGATGGTTCCTCTATGACCTGAGAGAGGGATCGAGCCCCTCCCTCGACGGCCAAAACAAGCAACACAGAAGAGCCTGACTGTGTGAGAAAATGTTATCGATTCCAACCGTGTTTCTCATTGATCCCAAGCCTGTTTCCTTAATAATAATATAGTAGTAATATAAGATTGTAAAAATGCATGATTATTATTATTTCTTTCTTTCGGAGCAGCAATTACTACAATTACTAATATATTTTTAATTATTTTAATTAATGTCAGTTGCCCAGATATCGTCGGTTGAGGAGCTCTGGTCGGATCGACGTGGGCTATTATTGGCTTTTTGGGGCGCCTGTTATCCCAGGGGAGAAGATCATTGGGCTGACCTGATCCCCTCCTTGGTGTGATGATTCCTTTTTGGGGCGCCTGTTATCCCAGGGGAGAAGATCATTGGGCTGACCTGATCCCCTCCTTGGTGTGATGATTCCTCTTCCGACTCGTCATCCACACAATGGGATGCCTTGATTGCCCGTGGAAGCCTTGTGATTGGCTTTTTTCCCGGCAGATACTCAGATAAAGGCACTGCTGGCAATCGCGCCTCATCAGCAGGGAAGGGATGAGAGTCATTTTCTGATGAGAGTCATACAGTAGCTTGCGTCAGTGCGGTTGATCATTCCACTGTGTGAAAGTAGTCACAGTACACTTTTGATAGCCACACTGTCCATATCATTTTGCAGCTTGGGAGCCAGGGGGGCGAAGAGACTATATAGGTCATCTGCAGTGTTTTTCCTTTCCTTTCCTTTCCTTTCCTTTCCTTTCCTTTCCTTTCCTTTCCTTTCCTTTCCTTAACATTCTGGGCGCTACTCTCCCTCTGCCAACCTGGGGAGAGCCCCGAACTGAGCTCATGCTTCCTTCAATGCATGAGGAGTGAGAAGTCCAGGCTGCTTAATATCACCTGACAGGGGGGAGTTTCCCCAGTAGGACGTACTGTAGCGCATGGAAGAAACATGTTATTCCAAACAGTTCCTTTCCCCTCCATCATGAGGTGCCCCTGCTGACCAGGGGGAAGCAGTATACTGACCAGGATTAGCCTACTGCATGTTTTTTGTGAGGGTACCTATAGGGCCGGAGAACATGCAAACAGCGCTACTGACTGCGCTACTGTACCCCTGGTCTTCTGGAGTGATAACCAGGTTATTGTAGGGACAGATGCCCTGTGCTTGCTGAATGTACAGTAGTGTGTGTGTGTGGGGGAGTGGGTGTAACAGCGTATTCACACTGAATACGGAAGCACTGTGAATTGCTGTGAAGTGAAATTCTCGCCAGAACAGAAGCCGGTCTGTTCACACCAGAATTGTTGAAACATGTTCATTTTAAAATACGTTTGGCTAGCTCCTAGTCCTATATGAACAAAATATAGATAAACAAAATGTTTAACATTTTTATATATTCACTCACTTTGTCTGCATTCTTCCCATAAGGAAGTAGGTCGGGAGAGACTTATTGTCAGTATCAACCGTTAACGGAGGGACGCGGGAGTCTGTCCCAATTACAATGTACTAACTAGACTCTGGGAGGTGTATTGCTGAGGTGGAGCACCACAACTAGCTAATAGCTAACATCAGCTCCCAGTACTTACTGCACAACTTGCCCCAGTCGTGCTATATCCTGAGTTGGAGTTGCCCAGGATCGAACCCATAACCTGAGCTACCGACACAAATAAACACACCACTCTAGATCCTTCAGTTGTGAAATAACTCCCAATGTGATTGATAGAACTGCTATCAATGGGCCCATCTGTCTAAGACATTTCTTGACAATGCATTATCCTCAGAAAAAAGATGCAAACGAACAATTCACTTTTTCCCCCTGACTACTGATTACATTGTAAATCTTGCCACTGACATCTCCAATACATTTTTTCATCTAAAATGAGGCCCTGAAAGTTGTGTACACTACAGTATATTATACTAGATTCAATGGTGAAATAAAATTCAAACTGTTTTTCTTTTCTCTTCTCCATGGCAACGTTGTTTCTGCTATGCTATTGGACTTTCGAGAACAGCACTAGTTGACCGGTTCGAACACACAGCGTGTCAATAAATGCTGCGTGCATGTGCTACGGACATCATGATCCATAGCCCCATAAGGTTGCACTTTTATCAATGATTACATTAATCAGGCTAATAAACTGTGATTATGCATTGTTGTGTATCCCAATGCAAGAAGATTAACCAGAAAGCATCTGCTAGCAATGTCAAAGGTATTTTCTGCTTGGATGCATAGACTGTGGAGGGAGAGGGAAACTATAGGAGAAAATATGCAGCATTAGCATTATTACAGTAGATATCATGTGTTTGGTACACATGATCTAACACTGTTAAGTCATGTGTTTGGTACAGTATAGGCTATCCATCCATGATGAATCTTAAGGATTGTAAGGATGTGGCAGAAGTGAACATAATTGCTCTGGGGTTCTTTGGTTCTCGACATCTGTCCATTTGGCCGTGGGCTAATTTGTACTTTGTCACATGACAATATCACCTCATGTATACTGTATACTGTAGAGACAGATCGACTGCTGCGGTTCATTGGAGCGATTTGTCAACTCAACCGCCATATGGGCTGGGGCCCATATGTAACTCACTGAATTATCAACCCATGTTCAGCTTGGTTTGTTGCAAATGTCAGAACTTTGTTAGGCAGCATTTTTGTAATGTCAGGGGTAGACACTAAGGGGCATTTGTCACTTGTCCTCTGGGCCAGTGACCTTTCAAAAACACTGACCCTACTCGCCCAGGATTTTTTTTTTTTTTAGATTCGTTTTTTGGCTTTTCTGCCTTTATTGTTAGTATCAAGTGAAGATGGACAGGAAAGAGGGAGAGAGAGAAGGGGAGAGACATGCAGCAAAGGTCGTCATGAACGGGACTCGAACACCCGACACGCTGTCAGGCCAAAGCCTATACTGTATGTATACATGCACCTGCAGGACCACTTGGCCAGCGGGCGCCCCAGGAACATCACTTTTGAATCAAAAATGTATAGTCAAGAATTGACCCTCATAATGATGGGCTCACAGAACGCTATACTGTATGTTGTAGCTGTAGCCTAATGTAATTAACTAGATCATTTTACAAAATCATTACAAAACACCAGTACCACAGGAAAATAATGTGAACTTACTGTATGTGTTAGGGTTAGGGCTTTTTGTTTTTTATGGAATTAATTTTCATGGCCCAAGTATGTTGGCAAGTGGAAGGTGCATTCTGCTGGCCCGGATGGTCTAAGAAATAGTACTTCTGGGCCAGCGGGCCATTTATAATGTCTATCCCTGAATGTTTACTGTATGCACTGTAGTGCACCTCTCTGTGTGGGGGCCACACATGACACACTGTAGTGCACCTCTCTGTGTGGGGGCACACATGCTGTACTGTGTCACTGTAGTGCACCTCTCTGTGTGGGGGCACACATGCTGTACTGTGTCACTGTAGTGCACCTCTCTGTGTGGGGGCCACACATGACACACTGTAGTGCACCTCTCTGTGTGGGGGCACACATGCTGTACTGTGTCACTGTAGTGCACCTCTCTGTGTGGGGGCCACACATGACACACTGTAGTGCACCTCTCTGTGTGGGGGCCACACATGACACACTGTAGTGCACCTCTCTGTGTGGGGGCCACACATGACACACTGTAGTGCACCTCTCTGTGTGGGGGCACACATGTTTACTGTATGCACTGTAGTGCACCTCTCTGTGTGGGGGCCACACATGTTTACTGTATGCACTGTAGTGCACCTCTCTGTGTGGGGGCACACATGTTTACTGTATGCACTGTAGTGCACCTCTCTGTGTGGGGGCCACACATGTTTACTGTATGCACTGTAGTGCACCTCTCTGTGTGGGATGTTTACTGTATGCACTGTAGTGCACCTCTCTGTGTGGGGGCACACATGCTGTACTGTGTCACTGTAGTGCACCTCTCTGTGTGGGGGCACACATGCTGTACTGTGTCACTGTAGTGCACCTCTCTGTGTGGGGGCCACACATGACACACTGTAGTGCACCTCTCTGTGTGGGGGCCACACATGACACACTGTAGTGCACCTCTCTGTGTGGGGGCACACATGCTGTACTGTGTCACTGTAGTGCACCTCTCTGTGTGGGGGCACACATGTTTACTGTATGCACTGTAGTGCACCTCTCTGTGTGGGGGCCACACATGACACACTGTAGTGCACCTCTCTGTGTGGGGGCCACACATGACACACTGTAGTGCACCTCTCTGTGTGGGGGCACACATGTTTACTGTATGCACTGTAGTGCACCTCTCTGTGTGGGGGCCACACATGTTTACTGTATGCACTGTAGTGCACCTCTCTGTGTGGGGGCACACATGTTTACTGTATGCACTGTAGTGCACCTCTCTGTGTGGGGGCCACACATGCTGTACTGTGTCATGTCACTGTAGTGCACCTCTCTGTGTGGGATGTTTACTGTATGCACTGTAGTGCACCTCTCTGTGTGGGATGTTTACTGTATGCACTGTAGTGCACCTCTCTGTGTGGGATGTTTACTGTATGCACTGTAGTGCACCTCTCTGTGTGGGATGTTTACTGTATGCACTGTAGTGCACCTCTCTGTGTGGGGGCCACACATGCTGTACTGTGTCATGCTGCACTGTAGTGCACCTCTCTGTGTGGGGGCCACACATGCTGTACTGTGTCATGCTGCACTGTAGTGCACCTCTCTGTGTGGGGGCCACACATGCTGTACTGTGTCATGCTGTACTGTGGATGCATGTTCTATAAAAGTATCTTAAGGGTCTGTTCAAGGGTAAGCAAGGAACAAGAAAGCGGAAACATGTATAGAGTTTGACTAACCTCCTCTACTGATGGTCTGTTCACAATAGGTCATCGTCATCACAACCATCACTAGATTGAAAAAAAATGACCTGCTCAAAATAAGCCCACTGACCATCTAGCTGTCCATGTGAGAGATTTGGAAATTGATTTGCTATTCGTGTCTCTCAGCGAGAGCTCAATGTAGAGTGGTTTTGCCATTCTTGCTAGGTTTCTTTTCTCCACTCTCCTCCTGATGGAAGATCCATCTCTGAAAGAATGAAAAAAGAGACGTCCAGCATATTGAACTGTAATATTGTAGGAGATTTTCACTAAAGATCAGTACTTCTCTGTTTTTAAAGGGAAACAGTGACGACTGAATCTCAGCCAAAACCAACTGTGCTGCATAGCCTTGTGTAACCAAGCTATGGTTACACAATGGTTCTACAGCTGTAACTATAAACACCACTTGAACTAATTATGTTATTCAACATTTAATAATAAAACAATGGCAATGTTGCTGCCAACAGCACCATTAGTTGAATTAACCACATTAACCCCGGCATCCCTAATTTATGTTAAATGTTACATTTTCAATTTTGTTGTTATGTTTTCAAATGGCAGATCTAATAGATCACAACATACTGTGATGCACTGTGAGCATGTGGTCAAATCAATCAGGTACAGTAGTCTAGTTTTTGGATGTTGTACTAAAATCAACTGTCACATCCATCTAATGTACCTGCTCACATTATTTAATGCAGCTATTGAAAGCAATTGCTTAACCACATGAACCATAGCTTCCCTATTCTGGGCATGTTATAAAAGGCCAGCATTCAGCGAAACTGGGAATCATTTGGCTAGATCGGCTATATTCGGCCAAGCGATTTGGTGTAGAGGGAAAATAGGAGGGGACCAAGTATACACTATACAGTAACCCGATTTACTTAGGTATTTAGGGTCCTCTTTTCATCAGTGCCTTACCCCTTATGCATAAACATCTTTGCCTTTTGTAACATTTTAAAATTGTTCAACTAGCTGATCTACATCGACACATTGTAGCCTTAAGGGCAAACAGCATTGTGACAAACATATTAATTACCATGATACAGAGTGATTTTTACTTGGTAGTTATGGATGGCTGGGGGTATTTTACTTGAAGATTTGTGATTTCCAATTGCTGATCGTATTCATCTGTAGTAATATAAGGGGGCAGCTGTAAAGGAATAAAATGGATGCATTATTTTTGATGGAGCTCCATCCATGAGCAGAATATGCCGACAAGGGCCCTGGGCAAGCACATGATTCTTCACCAGCCCCAGTCCCCCCATTCATTACATAACAATTTGAATCTTTAGTACTATAAGTCATGCATCAATCAGTCTTTTAGTCATATTAACCCTGTTTCCCCTATTTGGGGCAAATCTTCAAAAATGTTAAACACTTATTATTAACGTAAATTACACTACATAATGTGGCTTGCATAAAGTGTGAGTTACAAATACCAGCAGTGGCCTGCATGCATCAGAGGAAAGAACCATGGCATAATCCTACTGTAGTACGTTGTAATGTAATTAACCAGGTCATTTTACAAAATCATTACAAAACACCAGTACTACAGGACAATGATGTGAACTTAGGTGATAGGGTTTTTTATGGAATTAATTTTACTGGCCCAAGAAAGTGGGCAAGTGGAAGGTGCATTCTGCTGGCCCGGAGAGTCTAAATAGTACTTCTGGGCCAGCGGGCCATTTATAATGTCTATCCCTGAATGTTTACTGCATGCACTGTAGTGCATCTCAGCAGTGGCCTGCATGCATCAGAGGAAAGAACCATGGCATAATCCTACTGTAATATTAGTATTCATCACTCATAGCATTTCTAACTGTTCCAGTTGAAATGAATGGGACATATACATGGCCTTGAATTTCACAATAATATAGTCAGTCATATTGATGGGATGGTTTGACATAAAAAGAGGTATGATGCCATGCCTGGACACATGGCTGTACATTAGTATTATACATGTGTTAGTTATTGATCTGTATGGGTGTGTGTATTTCAGTTTCTACTGTGCTGTTGCACTTTGCCCAGTAAGTCAAAGTCAATGGCCCCAGGCCAGTAGGCCAGTAGTATTCCAGCCATGGTCAACAGAGTTCTGGAAGTTTGACTGTGTGCATTTGTGGAATCTCCAGGTCTCTCGTGTGGATGTCTGATTGTGGCCATGCATAACAGCACAGTGTAGAGTAGACTGTAGACAGTGGTCTTTATTTGTTTGTATGGCTGCCAGTTGATTTATTACATTTTGACTGGGATGGGTAATGCAATATTATGGAAAGGTAAAGGGTTTGATGGAAGTTAGCGATTGATTGATTTTTCCAATGTGCATTTTTGACCATAAGCTGGGTAATGGCTTTTTGATATGTTGGATTTTTGTACTCAGAGGATGCAGGACAGCCAACAGCTCCAATGTCTTGGCTTGTCTCCCCTCCCTGAAGAAATATCACACAGTACAATATACTGTAGTGATATAGACAGTACTTTATTGTCAGTTCACACTGAAAGATTTCTTACAGTACAGTAGGTGTACAGTAGGCCCATTGTATCCGTATGTTTTGGTTGCTTTCTATATTGTGTTTTAAAGATGTGACGTCCAATTGATAAATACCTTACATACTAGTGAGACATACTCTGTAAGAGCAAGTTATATACCCATCACGGGTAAGGAGTTAAATGAGTTAAAAAGTGTTAAATCTTTCCAAGTTGACACAGGTATACCTAATTCAAGCATCAGGTTTTCCCTTACTGTGACTGATAAAGCAGCTTGATCTTACTCGGGCTTGGTGATTGTCAATCAGGTGTTTAGGAGACTCATGGACGATGGAGGTTTGTTGGTGTTCATGTATGCATGGAGAAGATACATTCTCCTGTTGCAGGTACACTATGGGCCAAACTCCTTTGCAGATAGTTGCTATGAAGAATCAACACCCCTGTATATTAATAGGCACGTAACGATATATCGTATATCCATATTAATCCTGCCGATTATCATGAATTAATCAATTTAATACAAAAATTATATATATATTTTTTTTAGGGGGGCTAGTAAATTATGGTGTGGGTGATATGAAATGCGAGCTTTAATCATATTCCATCATCATCAATCATAAGAAAAAGATTTTTCAGTCATTTGTCTGGAAAATTATTTGTGTTATATATATAACGTGAAACCTCCTAACCCTAACCTTAACCCATGTCTAACCAATGACTAGTCTAAACTAAGTATGCACCCCATCGTGGTGCGTATCGTGAGTTGAGTGTATCGTTACATGCTTAATATTATACAATTATGCTTGTGTTGTCTTTCACATTCCTAGACACCTAAAGACACCTAAAAATGATTTACTTCATGCTTTAGGGCACTGGTTCTCCTCCTGTGCACCCAGGCCCACTGATGGGCCGCGAGGGTGTTGATGCACTGAAAACGCATGTGGCCAACCCATCTGACTACTTAACACGGCAGACAAATGGATGAGCACCTTTACATTACATTGAAACCTTATACAAGTTGCTTAAAACAATCAAACAACTTAAACAACTCTATACTGAACATTAGTTCAGTAGTTGGATGGGGTTGATCTGTACTAGATACACTCTTTCCCCCCTCTACACCAAATCTCTTTGCTGAAAATAGCCCATCTACTAGAACGCATTTACCTACATATAAATATTATTAATATCCTACACTGTAATTATGTGACTGTGATAGATTGGGAAAGCAAGCAACCCTCCATTCGTTACACTACATTATGTAGCCCTGTAACCTTTCGGTGGGCATTATTTAGATTTTCTCCTTCCCGTTTCCATTAATGCATATCCATACCAAGCCTTTCCAGCCTAGATAATGTTCCCACGATACTGTATATCTCAATGCTGAGCATCACCCTGCATATAAGAATCAGAGCATTTGCATATTGTTGCAGTATGGTAACACTAGCATATTGTGAGGTCCCAGGCAATTCACCAAGAGAATGCAAATATAAATGGCTGACCTCCTTTGCAAGGCCAAGGGTGTTGTGACGAGCTCAACCTTATCCCCCACTAAGTGTTCCTCTCCACCACACACACACACACACACGCACACAGGAACACACAGTTTGTATTATAGGGTGAGAACATCAACTTCTTAAGGAGCACCATTTTTATGAATGCCATTTTAGCAGCAAACCTAAAGCCGAAAATAGCCGATCAGATCCACAAGCTCACAACTTCTGTGCGCTTAAGTATAAATCATCAGGCTTAACTCCAGCCTTAACCCCCTTTGTTAATGTAAGCCTACTGTAACTCCCCAAATCTTTTTTTTGGTTGCCATATTTAGGACCAGGGAAATTGTCCTCACAATGTCTGTTTCTCAAACTCGACTATTCTTGTGGGGACACTTGGCGAGGGCCAAGTGTAGTAGTGTAGTAGTACAAGTACACACACGCACGCTCGCTCGCTCGCACACAAACGCACCAGTCAGAAACGTGTGCTCCTCGTCCGCACAGCTCTTGACTGTGACCCTGGGGACACCAAGGGGCCTTCGCTCCAGATGGCCAAAGTCTCCTCCGGCCCTCTACCTGACAGCCAATCACATTCCACAACAGTCACAGAGGGCCTGGGCACCCTGGGGAGGCTAACCTTGGGTGATTTATCATAAAAACATAACACATAAAAACGGACATTACCTTGCAGAATGTCACAGAAGATACACGTAGATTTATTTACATACAGCACTCTCTCATCAAGGCTGTGCTACTGAATGCATTTCCTGGTGGCTCTTTGGATCATGGCTGCTTGCGCTAGAACTGTTGGTAAATACAATACAGCATACATTACAGCATACATTACAGCATACAATGCCTGTGATTAGCAGGCATTTTAATAAGCCCTTGAGATGCATCATCCCGTTTTCGAAGCGGGGTCCGCCGGCACAACACATAGACAAAACAATACATCAACTTAAAGATGGAGTGCCGTAATTTATTTATTTTTCTTAAGTTTTTCATGCGTTTATGAGGTAACTTCATTAGACCCCTTTGGCATGGTTGTTATGTTCCTGGAGGCTGAAACCTTGACCTCGTTGAGCAGAAGACACATACAGTCACATAATCTTCCCTGCAGTTGTTGTCCTGTGTTGTTGTCATTCTCCCTGGCTCTGCAACTAACCCATAATGTTAGTTCTCTTAAATGAGGGTTGGCAGGGTTGTTTAGTTTCACAGTGTCAACACACGCTCACATTCGCCAATTATATACCCAGTTTTTCCCCACTTTAGTCATTATACAAATTTATCCTGCCCACACAATTCTGAGTTGCCACTGTTCGCAGGCTTCACATCCACCCCCCAACCGGGAGGATGTAGCGCAAGTTGCACATCTATCCTACTCCCGTTCACCCCCGCACACACACACACACACACACACACACACACTGACAAAGGCTGCCCTCCCTGCCTGACTTTCCTCCACCCTGAACACGGCCAAGGCGGTCCTTTTTAAGTCCAGCCTGCATGCTTTGATGTGAGACCAATCGATCAGGGAGGTTGGAATTGAAGCCAAGAGGTAAAATTGCAAGGTGTCCACTTTCTTGGATTATTAACACGGCTATACATACTGCAGTAGTGCTAACAAGCACCATTAAGAGGCGTGATGTGAGCGCTTGCCACACTAATGAAAGAACATCCTTAACTGCTGATGCAGTATTTGACAGGGTGGCGTGATGATGACGGGTTCCCCGAGGCGTGTAGGACCACACTATAAAACTACTCTCAAGCTATGTATGAAAAGGAGCTACATGTGTACCGAAGTCGCAGGGCTTTACCAACGTCCACATATCAAAGTCCATTATTTATTAGTCAAATTAAACAAAAACAAACAATCCCACCCACCCCTCCCCCCCGAGACCAAAGATGCCACAAAATGTCATTACTCCTACTACTGTACAATGGGAAAAAAAATGATAATAATAATAATAATGATAATGATTAAACCATGCCCTTAACCAAATCTGCAATACCAGACCAAATCTCAATGTTTTCCTCTTTTGCACCATGCAATCTTGCTGTAGACATCTCTAGATAAATGATATCTAGAAAGGTCAAAGCCCATTGGCGAAATGACAATGTATGAGGCGGTTTCCAGTGCGAAGCAACCATCTTCTTTGCGGCCGTTACGCCAGCAAAGAAGACACGAATACGGGTGTTATTTAATGGCAACTGGGATACATCATTTAATAAGAATAGAGATGGGGAGGGTGTGATGTTAACTTGTAGAATAGTCGAAAGGTTAGTAGCAACCAAATTCCAAAAGTGCAAAAAGTGCAGTTGTGATTATTTAAAATCTGCATAGCAAACAATCTACGGGGGGTTAAGTATGTCCTATGAACAAAATTTAGATGAATTTGTTGATGATCAGGATTCCTATAAGACAGGACAACATTAGACCACACTGTATCCCAGCTCCAATCTGGATCTAGATTTGGTATGTCATTCCTCCATACAGTATCGACAAGCAAGGTCCCATAACTAGATTCTAATAAATAATCATACAATACGGAAACAAAACCTCTTGACCTAACATCACAGATAAGTCTATGCAAAGGGTGCATTGCAAGGGGGGTCTGCCATGGCACCCCATATGTCCTATTTTATTGTTTATAATAAGGTTTTTTCCACAAATTCCATGCTGTGTTGATGTAGTACCATAGGAAAGATAACAGGCAACCGTCGATCAAAATAACAATTCTTCTACATTCTCTAATTGTGTAGACTTCTTGTAAATTAAGTAATGCAGATCTATGCCAAACCCGGGATTTCTCGGGTTAGGGTTTTACACTGTAAACTTCTAGATCAATTTGGCTACGAACTCTACATCATTTAGCTGGGGACCACCTGGAAACCCGTGGCTCTGCAGTGGTGTTTTACCTCTACGCCACCCGCAGGCACCCTCTTCCATCTCAATCCTTATAGGATGAACTCTACATCATTTAGCTGGAGACCACCTGGAAACCCGTGGCTCTGCAGTGGTGTTTTACCTCTACGCCACCCGCAGGCACCCTCTTCCATCTCAATCCTTATAGGATGAGTAGTGAGTACCTTTATGTTATACACATCTTTGTCTTCATCTTCGTCGCTCTACAATCTTCGCATGGCTCAGCCTCAAGGTGAACCGATGCTGATTGTGTTCCAGGTGAAGCATATTAGCACATATAGACACTAATAGCTGGGGCAGAATTACAGCCTGATCTTCAGGCTGTAATACTTTACTGAGCTGAGCTGAGATTAGTGCGTGTTGTGAGGTGTTTCCATGTGGAAGGCAGAGGTTCATGCTACGCACACACGTGTCGCGCACACACACTCTCTCTCCCTCTCACCTCCCCCTCACTGTGTGGTAGAGCGAGCTCTGCCGCCTCCACTTTACACAGACACTCTCCTCCTGCAGGTCTCACTCCTCCGCTGTGTCTCCCTCCTCCTCCTCCTCCTCTCCCCTTTCCCTCGCTCTCTCTTCACTCTGGTCTGTGTGTGGTGCGCACCGATAGGGAGCAGCCGGTCCAGATGGGCTGCAGCTAAAGTCGCTCGGGTGAATCCTCTGCATTGCTTCACCTGGCTGTCACTATGTTTGCTTCTATTTGGTACGCCAAGAAGCTAGGGAGACGACTTGTGCAGAACAGCAGGAAAGCCAAAATGCTGAAGGAGAAGGTACGTGAATCACAGGGCATGGTTGCTAATTGAATTTGGCTAATGCATATATTTTTGTATCTGTTTTGTGAGCGTGTGTCTGAAATAGGTAGGTGCAGTAGGGAGACAGACAGATAGATTGATGGATGGATGGATAGATGGATAGATGGATAGTTTACTTTATTAATCCCAGAAGGGAAATTAAAAAGACCCCCCCACACACACACAACTTCACGTTTTTTGCATATTAAAACCCTCATCGAAGTTAGCGCTTGTGCAATCACCTGTTGATTTATAGTTAGCTGCTCGTGTTTGTATAACAGATATGGAAGCCGGATAGATCTGACCTTGGGACCTATTGGGACAGATTGCATTTTTAAACATGGAAATGAGATGACCTTGCTAAATAGCATCCTTTCTGGCTAATTTGAAAAGGACAAATAGGGGAGAAGGGGGATGTATTTTGACCCTGGTGTGTGTGTGTGTGTGTGTGTGTGTGTGTGTGTGTGTGTGTGTGTGTGTGTGTGTGTGTGTGTGTGTGTGTGTGTGTGTGTGTGTGTGTGTGTGTGTGTGTGTGTGTGTGTGTGTCTGTGTCTGTGTCTGTGTCTGTGTCTGTGTCTGTGTGTGTGTGTGTGTGTGTGTGTGTGTGTGTGTGTGTGTGTGTGTGTGTGTGCGTGTGCGTGTGCGCGTGCGTGCGTGCGCGAGCAAGCGATGTGGGGGTTCTCACAAGCACCCTCTATCTGTCTCATTAGAGTGACAGCAGATCCTCTTATCTCAGTCATCCTGTCCCCGAGTACCAATTCTCCTCCACGCTGTCTCCTAACTCCTAAGTCACCCGCCTTCTGTAGCACGGCCAAGTTTTGACAGTGCTGCCACTGCTTGTGCAAGCACATCCTTCCTTTGGAGTTGTGTGATCAATCAGATGAGGACTTTGTCCATTGGCGTGACAGATGCTGTTTATTTTTATTTTGATGTTGTAAACAGTACAGTGTGAGTGTGGGTGTTCATTTGTCACATCGTTGCCGTTTATTCTTCTGCTCCTCGATTGTTATGTGGGAGTAGAGGCATAGATATTATTGATAGCGAGTATGTTGTCTAGTTGACTGAACTGCAGGGAGGTTAATTATTACATCTGTTCTCTCTTTAAATATCTAGCAGTCATTCCCTAGTCTTGCATAGCCAGCCGATCAGAGATCTCAGCCTGCTGATACGTCTGGGGAAATCTAAATTAAATTAATGGGCTTGCTTTGCTGGAGGAATACCACCAGCAGTAACAAACCTACACCCACAGGCTGGAAATCCAATCCCAATCCCGCCCTAAAGTATTTTAGTTCACTGAATTTAAATATCACCAGGCATACAGTACAGTATCAGTAGGAAATGGCTACGCAAGAATGGGCAGTCCCAGTCACTTATGGTGCCATTTGGACTACACGCCTTCTTTCTGTTTCTGTTTTGGTTGTTCTTGCCTTTCTCCCTAATTTAGTCGTTATGCCAATAGATTCCTCCCCACACACATTTCTATGTGTGGACTGAGGAGCCCCCGCCGGGAGGACATAGAGCCTTCGTCCTACTCCTCTTGCCCAACAGGTGCAGCCTTTTTATTGATTGATTGAAATATGTAATAACAGTTTGCAGAATTACAGTACAATTCAAGCACAACTCAATACAAAGACTGTGAGTGGACTACCCAATAAAGCATTACACTTGTTTACAAGAGGGTCCACCTTGTTCAATTCATCAAAACATTTAGAGACGTACAAATATACACTTCTATAAAGCCAAAGAGCAGAACGGGAATTCATCATAAAGGAGGTAAAAAGGGAAAAGAAACATATACAGTGAGGGGAAAAGGGGTGGGTGTGTGGAGGGGGGGGGGGATTCAGATTTTACGGGGGCCAGTTTTGAATTGCAGCCGTCCGTAGGTGCCCTTTGAGAGCGGATTTGAAGCAGTCAAGGGATTTGCATGTCTTGGTAGGGCGTTCCACATTTTGGTGGCATAGGAGAGAAAATAGTTTAGTCCCTTGTTTGTGCCAAATCTGGGTTGTACATGGTTTGTTGCACTCTCCCTCCCTCTGGTGGTGTGGGTGTGGACTTCGTTAACATTAAGGAAGTATTTGGACAGGTACGTAGGTTGCTACCTTCAGGAAGGAGATATGGTGTACCAGCATACAATAAGGTCAGACTAAAGAGGTCCTTTGTCCACAAGTCGACCTTGAGGCTTAATCAGGAGTTGTAGTAGCCACAGGGTAATCTAAGCGGTGGATATTGCTCTTGTCTTTATGTATGTAAATTGTCTTGTTCTTTGTGTTATGTCAAATGTGTGTATATACTTGGCTGCTGGGTCGCAAGACAAATTTCAGTGTGAACTGACAATAAAGTACTATATCATATCAAGTAGGAGCCTGACTGGGGCCCAGGCCGTAGCGTAACGGTCTGGGCACCGGACTGGTGATCCAGTCGCGGTGTGCCGCGGGTTCGACTCCCGGACCCGACACGGCCTTTACCGCATGTCATCCCCCCATCTCTCTCCCGTTTCCTGTCAGCCTACTTTCTATCCCTTAATAAAATCAATAAAGGCGTAAGCCGCAAAAAAATATCTTAAAAAAAAAAAAAAAGTAGGAGCCTGACAAGTCTGGAGCCTTGTTTTAAGGGCCTTTGAGGTGCTGTGGTACCAAGAGGTGCATGCATAGTCAAAGAAACCTTGTACGAGGGCTCCTGTTAGGGTCTTCAAGGTGTTTTTGTTGACCAGTGAGGAGATCCTGTAAAGGAATCTTGTTCTTTGGTTGAATTTTTTGATTACGTTGGTGGCCATTTTATCACCGGAAAGATTAGCCTCCAGGATGGAACCTCTTTTCGTGTGATAATATTGTCACCCACTCTAACCAGGAAGCCATCTGCCTTGCTGAGATTACTATTAGATCCAAAGAGAATTGATTCAGTTTTTCCCAGGTGTAAAGATAGTTTGTTATCAGCGAGCCAGGTCCAGATTCTACCGAGTTCAGAGCTGAGGGCCTTTTCAACCTGAAGTTTGTTCCTGTCCGAGACCAGCAGTACTGAGTCATCTGCGAACAGGAACAAGTTGCAGTCACAAGCTGATGTCATGTCGTTTACATATATTAGGAACAGTAAAGGCCTTAGTATGCTTCCTTGTGGTACGCCACAGCTCACTGGGAGGGGAGGGGACAGTGTTCCGTTCACCTCCACCATCTGTTCTCTCCCCTCCATGTAGGATTGCATCCAGCTCACTGATGTGCTATCAAAACCAGCCTGTATTTTGACTGTGTGTGTGTGTGTGTGTGTGTGTGTGTGTGTGTGTGTGTGTGTGTGTGTGTGTGTGTGTGCCAATTGTGGGCCAATTGTGTTCATATCGAGTATAGACGTGTCATCATTGCGCGACACGGGATATCTTGTACTAAGCTGCCATTTCTAAACAGCCAAGCTAATGTAGTGTACGCAATTGTTTTTATTCACTGGACTATTGGATTTAATGGCAACCCTCGGACAGCCACATACAGTCCAGTACAGAGATTCAAAAGAACACCCCCACTTTGGCGCGTTGAGGAAGCCGTGAAGCATTTCATGTAGCAGCTACAGTATGAGGACTATCAGTGGGATCTGCAGTGGAACATTTACAGGGTGATATGACTTCTTGATGAACGATTAATAAAAACAGCACATCTACGGTACGGTACAAGGTTGTAGATTGGCTATTTTAGCACTCTGCCATTGATTGTACAACGAAGTTTGATACAGGGCTCAAGTGGTTAATAAGACTAAAACTATGTCATTCAGAGGTTCTAAATGTTGGTTTTGATATATTTTCAGTTAATTGCACAGCCCTACCCAGTGCCAAAAGCATGTAAAGTTGAGTCCGGCGGTAGTATGCAGTGGAAAAGCAGCTTTACTTTATGTTTTTCTTTTTTGCCTTTAGATCACTTAACGCGACTTAGTGGGTTTTTACTCCAGCTGAGAGCACCTTTATTCGTTTCCTACCTGTGCTGTCACTACATCATCTGCAGTCCTCTGTATTATATGATCCAACAGTGGCACACTCAAACACAAAGCAGCGTGCTGCTTAGCAACAAACTGTGTGCGTGTGCATGTGCGCGTGCGCGTGCGTGTGCGCGTGTGTGTGTCCGTGTGGGAGAAGAGAGTGCTTGTCTTTTATTCAAATGAACTAAAGGGGCTATTATATCACTCAGGTGATGTGCTGCATTTGCAAGCAAAACATCTACAGTAGCGAGATAATTTGCAGTGAAACATATCGCAATTCATTACAAAGTTCACTTAAATTTGTACATACACTGCATTATATGTACCCTCAATTACAGGATGTGCCTGGTTAAACATTCCGTCAGTGCTATAGTGCTACTTTAATAATCATTTTCAGAATAGCGAGACATTCATGCCCAGCATTGTAGACCTGTGCTTGCCCATGTTAAAACCCCAATAAATGCTCATTTAGAACACGTTATCCCTGTCCATAAAGCGTATTGTGTGTAAAGTTATAGCTTTGTTTACAGTAAATGTGTAGCGTTCTAGTTTTATTTACACAGTATGTGTGTAAAGTTATAGTTTTAGAGCTGTGCGGTTACCATGGCAGCGTACGGTGTAACCAGGGCAGTGGTGGAAAGTAACTTAAGTTAATTTACTCAAGTATACTCTACAGTTTTTAGGTACTTATTTACTTTACTTGAGTACCGTTATTTCCATTTTTATACTAATAAAGTATTATCACAAAACATGTATTAACCACAGCACTGTCATACTTCAGCTATTCTAAAATAGATCATCTACATTCTACAAGCTTGCTGTAGGTCAGAACTGACTGAGAACTTACTTTTGTACTGTAAGTATATTTTGATACCGATACCTTTTTTACTAAAAGTTTTAATACAGGCCTTTCACGTAACAGAGTATGGTTTATTATAGTGTTGTACTGCTCCTTCTACTTAAAGGACAACTTTAGTTTTTTTCAACCAAGGTTCATGTTTTAGGTTGTTATTAGAGAAACTAAAAGGTGAGTGTTAATTTTCTTTCATTTGCTGCTTTCTTTCGTTTTAGGGATTTTAGCTCTTTTTGACAGGGGGGCGTGGGCATTCGAGCATGGGGCTAAATATGTATTTTTTTACCAAATTTGATGGTGATTTATTTATTTATTATTTACTATAGTCCTAATACACCCCAGGAAATTACATCTGGCCACAGAAGATCACAGGATCTACTGAATGTGAAGGTAGCCTACTGGGGGAAGGCTTATACTGTGTGTATAGGCTCAATATGTCAGTTTGTCACATTCAATAGATCCTGTGATCTTTTGTGTCCAGATGTAATTTCTTGGGGTTTATTAGGACTATAGTAAATAATAAAAAAATAAATCGCCATAATATTTTGTAAAAAAATACATATTTAGCCCCATGCTCGAATGCCCCCGCCCCCCTGTCAAAAACTGCTAAAATCCCCAAAACGAAAGAAAGCAGCAAATGAAAGAAAATGAACAGTTTGAACACTCACCTTTTAGTTTCTCTAATAACAACCTAAAACATGAACCTTGGTTGAAAAAAACTAAAGTTGTCCTTTAAGTAAAAAAGTACTTGTTCCACCCCTGAATTGGAGTGGGAGGCGTGAGCAGAGAGCATCATGCAGCAGGAGTCTGTGTCTCAGACACAGTGGGAACATAACTAATTGGTACCCTGTGAAGATTTTAAATTATAGACATTAATACGTAGCTGCGCCTCACTGGCCACTGGGGCCGTACCATCAACGCTTCCGCCATATCTTGCCTTAACTCGAATGCAAGAAACATGCCTGGGTGGAAGTAGTATCTGTTTAATAATAATTACTGTTGTTATCTATGTAAGATAAGGTGTTTTGGTACTAAAAGTTAAAACCCACATTTCCTAATTTAACAAAGTACAACATAATTAACTACATGTCTGACATTTGTAACAAACCAAAACAAATTCAGGCAGTTATGATGATGTCTACAGTGGAGAGACCTCCTGCTTCCATAGACATACAGTACATGCATTAAGAGGAGGCACAACTCCACCTGCATAATATGGTGGCTGCGATGACAGAGTGAGGCCTATACTGTATTGATATTTTTTAATGACGGGCTTAAAGGAAAGCATTATGATTTTCAACATCACCTGCCGTGTTGTCCCGAATTTAAGACAACTCTGATTATAAGACATTCAAAGTAAAAAAACATTAAAGACCAAATCTGGTTCTTTATAAAGAAAATTGTTTATGTAAAATGTTTCTATAATCATTTAAATTAAATCAAAATGATTTTCATATCACTTCATATCACAAATCACAATAGAGTGTACATAGAAAAAACGGTAGTCTCTTGGTATGTCTTATACCAATGTCTCTGGTCTCCTTGAGTTTACATGTTAGTTGTAGGTACTGTAGGAACTAACATTGTTGTTGTTAGGGGGACATTAAGGGGGAGGCGTCATAAGGCGTCATGTGGCATGGAGACAGTTGGACCTTTCAGGACCTTTCAGTCTGGTCAGTGCTTAGAGTATAAATATAATAGAGACGTCACCGAAAGGAAACCCTGAGGCAAAATGGACATGGTGGCCGAAAGTGGTATAGCAGCTTCGAGCGGCACTATACATGGAACTATGGGTCATACGTGAACGCGCGTTATGCTCCATACGTGAACGCTATGCTCCATATGTGAACGATATGTTCCATATGTGAAGTTGTGAACGCACGCTATGATATTCTGATTGCTCTCTGGTGCGGGACGGGACAGAGCCTTCCAATGTAACATTCGAATCACTTCTTGCCTATACGTGATTGGTGACGATTAGAAATCCGGCTGAAATAAGATGATATAGCCAGATGGAGCACCTGCATCTGCATTCCAGGCTAGCCGCTGCCCTCTGTGGTCTTGTCATTGTCATCAGCAACACAAGGGTTTCCCTTTAGGAAGAAAATGTCCCTTTCTGTGTGTGCTTTGCAGGATTTGAAATATTAACTTAAGTTTTTTTTTTTTTCTCTTCATGTTCCCTCGCTTTAAATTAAATTGATTTCTGTTCAAGGATGTTGGAAAGGTCACCAGGATTTTATCCACATCATTATTCAGTTTAGTTAAAACATACTGTATGCCTCAGCTGTCGCTGAATTAATCAAAGCAAGTCCAAGGTGCTTTGATTGAAATCCATCTTTTGTAATGGGTTGTTTTCAATTATTTGATGCACGGAAACCTTGCCGCATCTAAAAGTTCCCAGACAGGTGTTAAGTCCCCCACAGAAACGACCCATTACTTTTCCGTCACGTAAATGATTTAAAGATCCACTGTTGGCCCCGCGAGCACAGCACTGGCAGAAAATTATCATCGTTTTTTTCTTTCATTGATTCAAGGCCATGGTAGTTATTGGGAATACATTTAGCTGTACAGTAGGTCATAAATAGACTTTCAACTCATATACCCCATTTAAATGTTGATGTCGTATGATGCAGCAAATTTCGCACCTAAAGGACAAGTTCGTTTTCTTTTTTACAATAAGGGTTAATTTATTAGTAATGATAATAAAAGACAATTGTTAAAATATGTTATGTATTGCTTTTTATCGTTATATACGATACGATATATACGATTACGATAGAAAGCAATACATGATTTTTGAACACATTTTAATTATCATTACAAACTAATACATCCCTTGTTAAAAAATAATAATCATGTTTCCTTTATATCTCATATGTTGAGCGGAGTCTTTCTTGAAATTTTGTTTCTAGTTAGCTAACATGCTAATGCTAACATGCTGAAGCTAACATGCTAATGCTAACATGCTAATGCTCGCATGCTAACAAGCTAATGCTAACATGCTAATGCTCACATGCTAACAAGCTAATGCTAACATGCTAATGCTAACAAGCTAATGCTAACATGCTGATGTTAACATGCTAATGCTAACATGCTAACATGTTGATGCTAACATGTTTATGCTAACATGCTAACAAGCTAATGCTAACATGCTAATGCTAACATGTTGATGCTAACATGCTAACAAGCTAATGCTAACATGCTAATGCTCACATGCTAACATGCTAATGCTCGCATGCTAATGCTAACATGCTGATTCTAACATGCTAATGCTCGCATGCTAACAAGCTAATGCTAACATGATAATGTTAACATGCTAGCATGCTAACATGCTACTGCTAACATGTTAATGCGAACAAGCTAAGATGTCTGAGCTGTAAGGGTCCATTTGGTTTAGCTGAGGCGGTTATAGCGAGCCGCCCCGTTTCTGAAACGGTTGAGAAATGACAGAGTTACGTGTTTCCCCGATATTCTCCATTGACTTTCAATGTGTGTGTGTGTCAGCCAATAGGAAGACAGGGTTTGTGTGTGTGTGCGTGTGGTTCTGGCGAGCCACCCCGCGTCTGAAACGGTTGAGAAATGACAGAGTTACGCGTTTCCCCAATTGTCTCCATTGACTTTCAATGTGTGTGTGTGTGTGCGTGCACATGTGTGCATGTGCGTGCGTGTGTGAGAGGTGGTCAACTTCACCTTGAATCATTAACAATGTATAATTTTCAGCTGGGCTAGTCTATGCAAATGCAACCACTATTGAAAGTTAAAAGCACACTGACTCAATGAGAGAATTTGTTCAGACATACGGTCCGAACAAATTGCTCTAGCGCAAAAACTAAAAGTCGAATGCGATTTTTGTTTTCGCCGTGAGTGACCCGAGACATTGAGGTACGCCGTGGGCGATCGTGGTATTGGTACGATAAAAAACGTGGTTATAAGAGCGAGTTAAGAAATTGTGTTTGTGATGAAAAAATTGCTGACTCATTCAGGCAGTTAACATTGAGTTTTATGACACATTATGATGGTACACCTGTCACTTTCAGGGCTGTAGTTCACGTACCGTATGAATCTGGGCTGTGGTTGTGACATTGGGTGAAAGAGGACGAGTGTGGCTACAAAATTACCGAAACCCATGCGTGTAAAGTTAATATTTTGGCTGCGAGGACGATTTGTTCTGAGAATTTCGCTACAGTCTTCACATTGGCTTCTCCCTCTGACCCGCTCTCTCTCTGGGCCTGCGACACTGTGAGTCGAGATTTTTGCTCAGACCACACACACTTTGAACTGCGATAGCGGGCAAACCGTGCAACGTATTCGAATTCCGTCTGAACCGCAACAAAGTCGATGGCCTCGTGTGCTGTTTGAGGTTTAAATCGTGTTTCTACGTAACAGTATGCCAGAGCAATGTGGCTCCAAAGTAACGTGTCGTTTTCTGTTTTTACCCGCGTTTCCCCATTGACTTTGCATGGGGCATTTTTCGCGTCGTTTATTGCGAATTACGTCGGCACGGTAACCCGAAACGGAAAGAAAAGCACAAGCACACCATTCCCGGCCGCACAGTAAACCGTGCGGCCGGCCATAAAGTTTCGGAACATATATTACGATAATAATTAAGTATGTGTTGCGGATTTCAACCTGTGTTTCTGCCATTGCATGGCAGGCACCCAGAATTCAGAGCCAGGAGGGAAGCACGCACATCTTCTTGTATTCTACAGGTGCTGGACCAAGTATACGTACATGGGAAGGAAGGAGGGAGGTCCGCACACTGTTATGAGCTCCAATTCTTTATTTCAGGTTACAACGTTTCGACCTCTTGGGTCTTCTTCAGGTACCCAGAATTATCATTACGAACTAATACATCCCTTGTTAAAAAATAATAATCATGTTTCCTTTATATCCCATATGTTGAGCGGAATCCCTCAGGGCTCTATACTAGTTTACACACTAGTTTAAATATCTTCGCTGGAAATAGCCGATCCACAAGCATGCTCTGTAGAGTTGTTCCCCAGATTACGGATGCTGTGGTTTAATTGCACCATGCCTACTGTATGTTTACCGTTACTATGCAGTCCTGTTATGTGGCTCAGGAGGTAGAGTAGGTCGTCCAATGATCCATGGGTCGGCGGTTCGAATCCCGGCTCCTCCTATCCACATTTCGAAGTGTCCTTCAATTGGGCAAGACACTGAGCCCCACTTTGCCTCCAGTGGTTACCACCGTTGGTGTGTGAATGTGGGAAGTGAGGACGCTGGTGTCGACTGTTCGCCGCTTCACCTCCCAATGTATGAATGAATGGACCATTGTAAAGTGCTTTGAGTAAACACGTAGTGCATAGAAAAGCGCTATAAAAATGCAATCCATTATTATTATGATGTACAAAGCCCCCCAGAATGGACTGATCAAGCGACTGTTCAGAATGCAATGTGCTGTGCAAGATTAGAGCAGCAAAGAAATAAATGCAAGCTTTACCAGGGCAAAGCAAGGACAACAGATGAGACGTTATGTGGAAAGCACTGTCAAAGATGTCTTTATGAGGCTATATAATGGTGTGTGGCCAACAAAGCAGTGTCAGGGGATGAGTCACTAGTTCAGCTGAGGTGAGGGAGGGATGAGGTTTTTAATTAGGTTAAATCACGTTGGCTATTTTGGTATATCCTGCCTAAAATCCTATTACCATACCTCATATCATCAGAACAAGATTTCATTCAACAGTACATGCCAGAAAAACAACACTGCGTAGTACTGGGCTCAATGTCAATAACCTAATATAGCTAAATGCTGATCACAATAAGCTGCATGAATAATATTTGAGCTCTTGCTTTTGCGTTGTCGGGAATTACAATTGGGCTGTTAAATACTTGGCACAAGGAGAAATTAATTCATCAGAGGTTTTGTTTGTGGCTGTACATGGTTTATGATCTCAGCTCTGTTTGACATCCAATAGCATTTCTACCCTTTTGTTTACGAATAATAATAATAAGGGCAATTATAATAATAATAATAGTGTCCCCTTTTAGTTGTTGTTGGGGTATTGGTTAAGAACATTTGCACATATCTGGAAAGATACATTTCAGTCATCCTAACTATTCTTGCTGGATTAGTAACTTACTTGGCCAAGTTATGGGAACAATCAGGAGCAGCTTGTCGGCAGAGTATAGTCGGGCAAAAGTTAGAGAAATAGTAGAGACTGTAGAGATTTATAAACAAATAAAAGCACCCAAGTGTGGACTGCTCAATCAATACCTGTGTAGTGTGTACAAGGAGTTACTGTACAGTAGTCCAATCGAATTGCCATCTCCAATTGTTTACGTGGGAGTTAGGGTTTGACCTTGGACCTCAGAGTCTAAGTTGGATGCTATTCTTTAGTTATATGTTGAGCCACATGCATTGGTTTGTCTCAAGGACTTAATAACATTGTGCAGTGGATATTAATTTGTAAGTGGTGTTTGAGAATTCATGTTTAAGCACATTTCATGTTTCTAATAAGAGCCTCATTCCCCTGCTAACTGTGCTTAATTGGAATTGAACGCTTGATTAGAATGCATCTTTGACTGGTCCTAATTAATTGCTTGGCTGAAACTACCAATCGAATAATGAACAGCTGTCTTATGGCACCACTCCTTCATCTGCGCCTGATGTCCTGCTTGTTCGAAAAGCAAATCTGTTCCTCTCTTCTTGGTCACGTCAATTAAATTCTGCAGCAATACCACGGCCATCAAAGGCAATCTGTCTCCACACAAAGTTAGAGTGCTAAAGGAGAAGTCCGGAGCAGCCATTTTCTTACTGCAATCTGACGTTGCTTATCCAATAACGAGTGGGAGACGTACAAGCGGGCATCTGCACAACTGTCTCTCTGAAGATTTGAAATGAAGCTGTCTTCACAGCTATAAAAAAAAAAAATCCAGGTTTGACTGGAAATGTTGTCTGGATGTCACCTGCTGCAGTATATTGTAGATTGTTTTGACAGTTGACAAGCCTCCCAAAAAAAAGAAAATACTGTTAAAAGTACAGGTGTCTAGCATCTAGTATTATCAGTGAATACTTTGTCATACGACGAATAGCGAAAGTGGCCCATTTACAAACTCAAGCACAGTCTGCTCGCTCTTTTTGAACATTGTTAGAATTTGACTTTTCACTTACATTATGAACTGTATTAACTTTCAACAATGTCACAACAATTTACAGTCCTGTTAGATGATGAGGTTAGATGATGAGGGACACAGTCTATTCTATTGCCATTTGGATTCCCCCCCCCCCCCCCCCCCACTATGTTCAGATGTCTTACACATACATTACAGTATATAGTACAGCTACTGTATATGTCCGGCCTTCTCGCTGTTTATGACTGAGGGTGTTGACTGAGGGTCCACCCATTCTGTATACATTTTTATATAACAGCAGATTGCATACATTTACACACGAGATATAAAAATTATGACCGATATCCAATCTCGATATCGGTCACCGATATCCAATCAGCTGTCAAAGCCTTGACAGTCACATTATTATTGCGTCAAGATAATGGGGATTATTTTGAGATCGGTTCGATACTAATATGGCATTTCTATGGACGATATGGACAATTTCGATAAGGGTACCGATTCTATCGTGCATCTCTAATTTACACCTATTAGCCTATGCATTTATTTAGCTTCAAATACTGACACAATGACTGATGACATAACGAACCGTAGTCACGGAAGCTCCGATACAGAAGCATTTTCCTGCATTTTAATCTATTTATTCACCACTGTAAGGTCAGTTTACTTTACTTTATTTGTTTATTTAGACGGGACAATGCATATTAATGAACATTACATATTGTAAATTCACCGGATTTAGCAAAAATGCTAAATCTCATCCGCAGTCCCCACATAAAAACATAAAACAAAACAAGCAAACCTTATATTAGGAAACAAGCATTAAAAACATACATACACAAGGAACTGTGGACCGACTCACGTCTCGCTCCACTTGTGTGCATGTGTGACAGTTTGGACAGAGGGATTGGACAGCACGTTGATGATGTGGAACGGTCCAATGGCGAATTCCCGTGAGCAGCATGTTTGCACGATCAGAAATATATCGGAGGAGAAATTGTAGAGAAGCAGGGAGCGGCTCGAGACAAAAAGGTGCACAGACAGATTTGGCGCCCCTGTCTCGCCACGCCGTGCCTTTTATACAGACATTGATTAGTCTCTGTGACTAGTACCTCTACTGCTGGCTCAAACGCAGCATGACAATGACCCCATCCCATTCTGTCTCCCTACCTGTCATGGTCGAAGAAGTACTCAAGTCTTTTAGCGTGCGCGTCCCGTTTTCGGTGAGATTTGCCGGGATCCGAATTCCCCAGAATACAAGCAGATTTAGCTAGGTTTAATACGCACATTGGTTTGTTTAATGCTTCAATAACTTCCTTATTTTACGAATCAAACATGCTTTTTATAGGGTTTTTATTAGTTCATTCTTAAACATAAAACACATATATCAACATTCACACGTTTGTTCAAACTTCCCCACGCAGACTGATACTAGTACCCTGGATTTGTGCTTAGCACGCCCTTAAAGTCTAATACCTAACCCTGCTCTCATTTGGAGAAGTGTAGTTATATTGAAACTCAAGCGGTATTCCTCTTTTTGAGGTTCCACTTGGTAAGTGTGCATGTGTGCGGTATTCCACTTTGTGTGGTTCCACTATGCTCACTTTGTAATGTGTGTGCCAGGTATGTGGCAAGTATGTGGTTTTAAATCTACCATTCAAGATTATTAATTGGAGAAAAGAAACACAATAACACTTGGTTACAATCTAATTATCATATTACACATTAAAACATAGTTATGAATAATGCACAAATCATATCTCATCATATAGTTACCGCTGGCCTTCTGCTCGGTTCTGTCATCATGATGGTATTAGATGAATCTGGAGATTCATTCTTCCTGTTCATGTACTAGAC
>NC_139697.1:79283594-79288594 GCF_964188405.1 Protomyctophum parallelum | reverse complement strand
ACACAATAAACACATTAATAAAATAATGACCATGCTCTGATTCAAAAGAAAAAAATAAACATGCTCTAACTTTCCCCATCTTGGTTGTTTGTTCAAATGAAGTAATGTGTTGTAATACTGTAGGTCCCTTCGTTGTGCCACAGATGTGTGTGTAGGGCCATATAGCATGTAGCAGCAATATGATGCCACCGATCGATATGACGACCACTGTTTATAGTCAGCGGCACATGTCTGAGTGACCTCAAATGCAACATCACTCTCACTTACTACTAACCAGTGCCACTTCAATCCTAGCGTCCCTATTCTGGGGATCTCTTTTTGGCGATGTCATGTAGACAGAAGAAATCATGCAGTCCAAGTATAGCTGTAACTCAAGTCTGTTTCACTAAGGCTAGAGGGTTTTAGTGGTTTTACTAGTTGAATCCTAGCGTCTCTATTCTGGGCTTGTCATATTAGGTGACCAGTCAGTCAAAATGCAATGTTGTTTTGAGCATGTCATATTAGGTAACCAGTCAGTCAAAATGCAATGTTGTTGTGTACTGTAGATCTGCTATTTTCTGTTTAGAAATTTGGTGTAGATCGAGGGGAAAAGGAGTTGGCCAAGTACAGACCCCTGGGGACCCTGGCCAATGAAGGGTTGGTAGTTAATCAATGAGAGCTCCAGGCTGTCTGGACCATATTGTACATTGTAAAAGACTAGGGCCACAGGCTGTTATGGCCTGATGAGGAAATGTGAAAGTACTAAAGATTAGCAAAGCGGCAGCTAAAGGTTCTAGATTCTTCAAGAAGAGATTTTTGAGTGCTTCGACTTTTACATTCAGTTATCAAAGAATCCCAGGTTTTAATGTGACTGCTCATATTAACATCGATGTGGTTGCCCATGAGAGTTCAATGTGCTGCTGCTGGTTAGCAGTATGACTGAGTAAGTATATAAAGTTGAAACTTGAATTGAAACTGAAGTGCAAGTGCCCCCATGTGGCACTCTTGACAAATTACACCTCACTGGCTACTCTCATTGGCTAACTATTAAAATCTATTCATTTCATTATATGAGAGATGTTTAGCTTTGTCATGGAGAAGGTAGGGTGTCTTGTAATAGTCAAGTAGAACATTTGGACAATGAGAAAACCAATATTATATGATGAAATTCAAATTCTCTTATTACAATTAGATAATGTAGAAGTTATTTTGATCAACATTTGCCTGTTAGCTCTCCTAATGGTACCAACATCAATACAGTGTGGAAACAAAAAATGACAACAAAATATTGTACGTTTTGGGTCTGAGAGGCTAAATCGAATCGAATGGTGGTCCGTGGCTCAAATGTAGAATAAATTATGGATCTTGACATGGAAAAGGTTATGAAAACCACTGGGCTACAGGAAGGAAAGGTGTTCCCGTACCTTTCAGCCCGCAATACCCAAAAGATACACCACATCTGGTGTCTTCCCTGGGACAAAAGATACACCACATCTGGTGTCTTCCCTGGGACAAAAGATACACCACATCTGGTGTCTTTCCTGGGACAAAATATACACCACATCTGGTGTCTCCCTAAAAGATACACCACATCTGGTGTCTCCCTAAAAGATACAACACATCTGGTGTCTCCCAAAAAGATACACCACATCTGGTGTCCTTCTAAAAGATACACCACATCTGGTGTCTTCCCTGGGACAAAAGCTACACCACATCTGCTATCTCCCTGGGACCTGCACTTACAGAAATACAGTATATATGATTTTTTGTTACAGTAATAGTGAAAATACTAAATAGCCAATCTTGACGCTCACACAGTGTGACATTGCGACACATTGAGCTTCTATACAGGCTGTATTCACTATTTCTTCAAAGTTTTAACATGTATTGACTGATAATGGGAAGCACTACATCAGACTGACTGACTGACTGTAGAACTAGACCAGGGCCCTGTGTTGCATCCCTGCTTATACTGCTCTTCACTGGACCATAAATGCATAAATTCCCCCCTCCCACACCCACACACACACACACACGAAAGAAAAAAAAACTTTAAAACGAAGAATGGCCCGTTAATGCAATTCAACTGTCTTGCAAGGATGTCCCCTGGTCTGTGCCAAGGAGATTGCGCTGCTTACTGACAGTGGCGGTGCAAGAGCCTGAGAGCTGTTCAGTCAAGCGGCACAGACACAGTAAATGACCTGTCACATTTTGATTGGCCCGTCCCGTGCCGGTGCAAAGGGGGTCAAATGGTATTGGAGTGGAGTGGCATTGGCGATGATGAAACACACAATGCTGCCGGACAGTGCACACGGACACGCACACACACACACACACACACACACGCACAGCCATTAGATGAGGCGTACTACAAGGCACATGCCATGTAGAAAATAATATAGTTGAATATGACTTGGAATAGGCAATGAATACCAGGCCCACAGCGGCACAGGGACTGACAATCAATCATATCGCACCATGTTACAGACAGTTTCAATCCTCACATTGTTTGACAATCAAACATGTGACAACAACAGATTTGTAGGCTATTATGTTAAATATAAAATGGAAAATAAATACATAATAATGATAATAATAACAAATAAATGTGTGTTCACACAAAACATATTAGATAACATTATAGCTGTCAAGTATTATTGTATTAAACATCTCTTTGTGTTTGGGCTGGTGGAGATGACAGACACGTTATGATTTTGTACGATGTTGTGGAAGCATGTGAATATCTCCACAGCTTCATTGACAGTAAGTTACATTTTAATTCCAGCATAGATGCTTGCAAAAGGGGACACAGCAATGTCTGTTTAAATATAAATTATACATAGAGACTGCATTAACATTCTCTTCAATCTGCTGGTTTGGCAATCTCAGCATCAGGACCAAAACCGCTCTTTTAAATATAGTGAAAGTCAGCAGTGCAGTACAGATGTCCAGCAAGGTAACCTCACTGAGCTGTATAACGTGTGTGTGTGTGTGTGTGTGTGTGTGTGTGTGTGTGTGTGTGTGTGTGTGTGTGTGTGTGTGTGTGTGTGTGTGTGTGTGTGTGTGTGTGTGTGTGTGTGTGTGTGTGTGTGTGTGTGTGTGTGTGTCGCCAAAGGAAGGCCAAATGTATTGTTCACTTACTGTGTTGTTCACTAATGTGACACGTTTTGTATCACATTGTTAGACGATCACGTTGTAGATCGGCTCGTTCGTGCAGCAACGCAGGCATGCCATTAAAACTCATTCACTGCCGTTCATGTATTTTTTTCCTAATGGCGCTTGCTGCTGAACAGTACACGTCTTTTTGAGCTTTATTAATATTATTAATAATCCAGAATAGCCTCTTTTATATTTACTGTATAGTAGCTTTCCCGTCGCTAGGCAACACTCGCTTCCGTTGTGGTCCCTCCACTTCCATTATATGCGTAATCTTTAGTGGCGGAATGAGTTAGTTACCCACGCGCGCGCACACACGCCCGCGCATGCACACATGCACGCACGCACGCACGCACCCCTACCTTGTAAGTGTCTCTCTCTGCCAGCTGCCTCTGTTTCTCCATCTGTGCCAGGTAGCCATCAGAGCAGCTTCTGGGAATAGGGTTCTTCCTCTGGGCTTGTTCACTCTGCCCACAGTGTCCAGAGTTCAGCTCAGGCTCTCCTCCTGACAGTGGCTTGACTATAGGGGGCAGCACTGTGTAGGAGCCTGAACGTTGGGATTGGCTTGAAGGCCTGACAATGTCATCCAGAAAAGGGCTAACGTAAACCTCACTTGGTCGACTCCAATTCTGATTATTCTCCATGTGTGATGTTGGCCATTGTGGTACAGGCAACCTACGATAGGACACACACGCGTGCGTGTGCGCACGCGCACGCACACATACACACACACACACACACACACACACACATGCACACAAACACACACACACACACAGGTGTAATCTTGTGTGAGCTGATGTCCTCGGTATACCATGGTATATGCTATATTCAAGTTTTTCATTTTTAAATATACTTTTGATATTCTTAATTCCCACCTGCTGCTGGGGTACTCAGCAGGATGTAGAGTGTCTCAGGGAGTACATGACTTTTATTAAAAGTTTGGGAACTACTGCAGTAACTGAAGAGGACATGACCACAGTATGGATGTCATTATCACAGTGTTGTGGTGCTCGTAGTTTGTCAATTAGTATGATCCTTAGTTTACACTTTAGATTGTCGCACACTGAAACCTGATGTGTGCCTCCAACCAGCAGTAAGAAATCTGCGACGTTTCTGCTGGAGCTGCCGTCCTATTTGCTCCACTGACGGCAAATAGGAGATTGATGATGTGGACACCCACACTGCACAGCATCATTTTCCTTTGGGTGGTTCGTGGTTTAGAGCCCTGCGGGGAAATAAACTTTTTTTATTAGATCACATTATCAGCCTTCCGCTTACTGCCGGCAGCTTCTGGATGTCTGAGGCCTATCGTTTCTGTCTTTGTTGAGAAAGCTACATGTACATTAATTGAGGAAAGACTATGCCTGCTTTATCCACCTTTATTTCAGCATAGCATATGCATTATATTAGGTGTATGTTGATGTGTGTGAGGGTGTCACAATCTGTGTGAATTAACCAATTCAACTCTATACTAAAAAAGTTTTATTAGATTTTTTTTATCCCACAATTTTCCCCCCGGTGCCGATTGCCCCTAAACTGTAATCCTGGGCGCTACTCTCCATCTGCCAATTTGGGGAGAGCGCCGAACTGAGCTCATGCTTACTTTAATTACTAAAGGAGTGAACAGGCCGCTTCTCATCACCTGACAGGGGAGAGTTTCCTCAATAGAACGTAGCGCGTGGAAGGAACACGTTATTCCAACCAGTTCCTTTCCCCTCCATCAGGCAGTATTGAGAGTTTGAGAGTTTTATCTACCCTAGGGGACACGGGTAGAACATGCAAACTTCACACAGAAAGGTATGAGCACTGATGACGCAGAAGAGAGAACACGCCACCAGCACCCATGACCTTCTAGTTGTGAG
>NC_139697.1:77913594-78001094 GCF_964188405.1 Protomyctophum parallelum | reverse complement strand
TCCTTGAGAACAACAAGAGCAACTATACAGCAGAGCAGGTAGGCTATAAGACTGGTTTGTTGTGGTTTCCTTCCTGAGGACCCGACGTGAACATTTACTTGCTTCCAATCTAACGAAAAACAGTCTGCTCTGCTGTGAACTGGTAATGTGTGAAATGACTGTTTGAAAATCTGCCACACAGTTAGACACACACAGAGCAGCAAAAGCAAACTGGCTGCGCTGTTCAGTTCACACGTGTGTATGTGGCAGGCAGCTCCGCCCACAGAGGTTGTCGTATTTAAAAAATATGTATAGAGGGGGAGGTGCGTGTGTGCGTGCAATATTTTTACGTCACACTATCCGTGTTTACTTCATTGGCCCGTTTGACCGTCAAGGGTTCAGCCTCCAGGAAGAAACCCTAAATACAAAGTTATTACACCATTGGACATAAAAACGACTCCAGGGTGTCTAATGAAGTACTGTCACCCCATAGACACATGAAAAGCTGGAAAAATACAAAAATTGTGGCACTCCATCTTTAAAATTGCCGATATTTGTGCAGCTCTCATTGAAAACAATATATTTAAAACTCTCGAGCACTGCATGGCTCATGACCGGCGCTGTTTTCTGCCCCCTTATTAGCGCAACTCTTCTCATCATATAGCCCTGATCAAGACTAAACATGATTATGGCCTGCTTCGTTACGAATGTAGTGTTGCACATCTGTGATATGAATTGACCTAGATCTATAGAGTGTAGCAGCAAATCAGCATGTCAACTCACAGTGGTCGTCCCCAGCCTAGCACAGTTTCTTCAATACAGCATTATGCTCCATTATACGTTCTCCACCCTGAACCAAAAGCAAGGAGTAGATTACAATATCCAGACATTAATGCTTTCATCTGTTTTTACTAAAGAATCTATCTTATGTTAAGTAGTAGCCAATGACTAAAACGAATTAGGAAAAGTGCATATCTAGATTTTAAAGAAGGCTGTAGCGATTCAGTCGTTCTATCTACATCTCTCACCTTTGAGGAATGTCTTGAACAATGCATTCATTGGAAGAGCAAACCTCTTTATCGTGGCACATATCTGAACATGCTAATTACCCTGCACACAGTTTGAGTTCATTTATTATGCATGAAATAATCTAATATGATGACTGTGATAATTATGTGCACACAGATAAGATAAAAGAGTGGTAACCAATTATGGGAAGGGAGTCGGGAAAAGTAATTTTTCTTTGTAGTGGAAAAGTCGTAGTTCAAAATAGGATTCTGCCTGCTCTTTCAATTCTGAAAGTATCGCAATTAACATGTGGAATAACGTCTATGTTCAAAGATAATGTTTTCGAAAAAAAGAAGAAAAAAAATCGCATAACTTTCCTTTTGTTTAGTTTTTTTAGATAGTTGTATAATAACAGTTTAATTCACATTGTAGGGTACAGGTCCTGTGTAGCAACTACGTACATTTTAAAGATTTAACATCATCAACATACCAAAAGAGTAATTGAATTCTGCATTGGCAAATGCAACACAACCAAGATGACATAAATAATAAATCTGCACTTTGCTTTTTTGCCACAGCTGCTGCTGACAGAAAAGCGATTTGTGAACAGAATCATTTACGACCATGTGTCTGTTATGATAATTCTGCTGGAGCTTCTTCACACACTTGAGAATCTGACATGTTTACATTATGAATTGAAAGGCGACATGACTCGCTAACTCGGGTCTCAGATCAGATCAGACGCAGCAAATGAAAAAGGACAGTAAGGATGAAGCAGCAGCATGTTGGCGTCAAACACTAGAACACTGCTTCCCAAACACTGGGCCGGGACACATGTTTGGGTCACGGACCAATTATTATGGGTCACGAGTTACTTGCAAATATCGCTTCTTTATTTATTAATTTTTTACTATTATTTAAAAACATATAGCCATTGAACATTTAATAAATACAATATTTCATAGACTTAAAAATAATAGAAAAGCCTTTAAGTAGTAGTAAAATAGCAGATGTACAAGCTTGCGGTGCGTTGTGAGCTTGTATATCGGTTATTTTCACTAGTTTTGGTCCCGGTGCGACATTCAAATTTGTCTTTGGGGTATCGAGCTATAAAGTTTGGGAACCACTGCATGAGAAAGTCAGATGCATTAACCATTAAATACTCCCACTTCCTAAATCTGAACTGGCATGTGGTTAGCCCCCCAAAAAACACTGTACAAACATACTTGACACTGCACAGCTTTCACTGAGAGGTTGTGTGTGGCAGATCTGACATGCTGCCTACACCTACAGTAATACAATTTTGGCTTGATTGTTTGTCCTGAAATAAAGTTATCCAGGAATGTCACATCCCGCCAGGACACAAAGTTGTTGAGTCGTGGATTGTATAAATTCAGTAAAGCTGTCTGTTATTTGTTTTTGCAGGTTAGAAAGTAGAAACTATTCCCCAGCTTTACTCACGTTGTCCTTAGAAACATCTATATGAGGATTGTCTAACTGCGTTCCATTCTGACTGGGAGCATACAGGTCGACTTCACACCCTTCCCAGAACCCTTTCTCAACCCACTCTCTCAACCCACACGCCACTACCCAGTGGTGTGGAATCCCAGTGTCAAAGTATAGATACCGGGTCAAATATCACTCAAGTACAAGTGAAAGGTGCTACTTGAGTTAGTACTTTCTTAAAATAAAAAAACTCTTAACTCCATTGGACCCTCAAACTGTCTGCTAAAACAGCCAACTCCACCACCTCTCCCCCTCTCATAGACGTAATTGACAATCTATAAAACACCAACTTTGATTTTTGATTTTTTTTTCTTTTTTGATTTTGTATTCAAAAGTCCAATTTAAAAAGTGCCCTTTGTTTCTAATATCAATGCATTGTACTGAAATGTAGAAATTATTTCAAAGATTTCCCATAAATGAAATTAAATCTAAATTGGAGAAAATAAGCTGATCCACAAGATCAGCTGATCTACAAGATCTACAACGCATATAGTAGGCCCTGAAGTCCTGACATCACTTGCTCATCCCCTGGGTTCCCAAAGTAATTTCTCTATGGAGAATAACATTAGATAATCTTAGAATCGTCTCATTGTGGTCCAAAAATAAACAAACTGTCACTGCGATATTGTCGGTGAGGTGGCTCTGCACGTTTACGATAGTCAGTCACTCATATTTGATACGGTCAAGTTCAGTTCTGGCGAAGGTTTTACTACCGGGAATTCAGCAGGAGTAACATAAACGTTAGTCGTCATATCCATATATGAGTAAAACCATATCATTTGTTTATTTTTGGAACACAGTTCTTATTTGACGCAATATAAGAAAAGTCTATGGGAATTCAGAATGGGTGGAAAAACGCAACCCGGGTAGGATGTGTAAATCACGTCAGACTTCTGTGCTCTATTGCATCATGAGCCTGTGTATCTGCTATTTTCACTATAGGCCTATTTGAAATAGGGCGTAAAGGATGACTTCACCCATTTTCAACCTATCTTTGTGCTCACTAATGCTCACGATAATATGGTTAAAAAAACTGTACTCAGTCTGTGTCTCAGAGGAGGGCTATGGACTGTTCAGAAACCCGTCTACCAGTGAGTTTCAAACTAAATTTCATATTTTTATTAACACGATAACAATGGCTTCCATTATAGCATGCTAACTTTCCAGGAATAGTAAACCTGCCATTTCTATTAGCTGCCTTGGACTCCCCATCGATGATGTCACTGGTAGGCGGGTTTCTGAACTGTCCACAGGCCGAGTAGATAAAACCTGATGCCATATTATAATTAGTTAGGAGGACCAATAGATGAAGATAGGTTGAAAATATAGTTTTTACCTTCATAGAAATGTGGTGGAGTCAAAAGTACAATATTTTCTTTGAAATGTTGTGAGTGAAAAGTGAAAGACAAGTATCCAAAAATACAAACGCTCAAGTAAAGTACAGATACTTAAAAAGATATAATTAAGGTACTCAAATAGCAATTTTGATTAGGGCTGCCATCCAAATTTGGGGTGCTAGATCCTAGAAGGGCTAAGCTACTTAATAAGCTTCTCTGTGTAGCTAGAAAATGCATTTTGTTTAATTGTATTCACGAAAAACCTCCATCAGTGACTCAGTGGAAATCTACAGAATACTTCCAATGGAAAGGCTCAGTGCCAAATTAAAACTTTATGAATATATGGCAGCCACTGATAGATTACTTGCCCAGGGATCTACTGTGATTTATAAAGGAAGTGATTCATTGGATTGGAGAGCCCCAGCTGTACTCTTGCAATTTGCCTTCTGATGTGCCCATGTGTGTTGTGTATATATTTGTATTTATATTTTTCCCTAATGAATAACTGACTCTATTGTGTATGTGCTGCTCGCCATTTTCTTTTGTTTGTTTGTTTTGTTTCTGTGCTTTTTGTTTTTCTTGTCTGTTTTATTGTATTGTGCTTATAATTTATACCTTTCTAGTTTGTCTCACTTTATCTATACATTTGATTCATATTTATGTGAAAACATAAAAATGTAATAAAAAGTTATAAAAAAATAAAATACAAGGTACTCAAATAAATGTACTTAATTACTGGCCAGTACCCTTCAGCTACGGAACCAGGTCCAGTCAACTCATGTTCCTCGCAGTACATTCTATAAGACTAACCTGATACTCAAACAATACAAGAACAATGTATGCCCCCGCAAAGAAACCTAATGGCACAACGGTACCAAACAGATGTTCACATTCACAGAACATGAGAAGGAGAAAATATTCTTGTGGTTATTGATCCTGCAACCATTAAAAACCAATTCAGACCTCAATGCCGGGAAGACGTGTACGTAATTGTTGATGTTGATAAATGTCAGCCTCTGTAGCAGACAGACAATTACTCTAATTTGCCCTAATGTTCATTAGAAAACATAATTTCCATAAATCTCTGTATGTCATTGTTTGTCTTTCCTTTTGTATAGATTTATTTTTTGTTGAAATGAACATTGGGAAGATTTAAGTAATTTCAGTAAAAGCCAAATGTTTAAAGCTACAGAGTAGGTGAACATTCCCATCGGAATAAGTGTGCTAGGGTTCAAGCGGAGTCCCAACGGTTCCCCTCTACATAAAATATCTTCCAAAATGAATGAAAAATACAAAAAACATCGGCAAGCTCAAAACACATTACATTTGCAACGCATTGCAAGGTGCTATTTTTGGACAAATGTTCACCCCAGAATAGGGACGATAAGGTTCATGTGGTTATAGGTTAACATCAACTTTTTCTCCTACTCTCTCACTGACTGCCAAAGTCATAATGTTCTGAAACTAATGAAGTGAGAAGGAGAGGGGAAGGCAATGACAATGAACAAGGCCGAGCTGGCAGTCTCAGCATTCTGTGCACTTCACACAGACAGCCAATGTGCTCTACATTTTGTTCAAAACAGTCAGACAATTTTGTGATGTGATTTCAGTGCCAAAAGTAAATTGATAGTCAAGTTCAAGAACATCAAATGAATTGCTAATTAATTCAAATTAATATAAAGGTGTAGTGAGTGGATATTTTGACAATCTTTTATGAAGTTTTACAAAGAACATTTCTTGACCAGCATTACAGCCAGTATACTGTATATAGTACTAAAAAAGAATTCTCAAACAGTATTGTATTTTTAGTGTTAAAAAGTATGGCATGTTTTGATAATGCACTTATGTGCTGCAATTAGGGGTGTAAGAAAAATATTGATAAACTTTTCTTTTTTTAATTCGTTTTCTGACAGGCGCTGTGTCTTGCGCCTGGACCACTAAGCCAGCGGGTGCCCCAAATATTGATAAACTTGAGTAGTGATATTGTTTTGTGGTATCCATTCTCAAAAACATTGTATATATTTTGATTAATTAAAAAATGTTTAATTCCTTTGCTCAGACAGACTGAACAAAAAGTAGTGTAACTTTGACTGAGAGCTTGCGTTGCAATTCATCACGCCGATGTAAAGGTAAGATGCCTAGGGCTCTAAATTGTCTAATTTGTCAAAACTTCAGGAATCCAGCAGCTCTGACATTTCCCAGATGCCAAAATACTTAATACTTAATACCTTCTATTATTATGAGAAATGTAACTGTGCTTGGTGTTTGCAACCATGATGGATTTGCAATTCCTTTTCCAAAAGCAGCAGTTTTATGGACTGACCACCAAAACCCATTCACTATCATTTTGTTAACAGGTGCCAAGGAAGCTAATCGCTTATGCTAGTGCACATATAAATAATTTATATCGTCATCATATTGGCAGTAAACAGTACTGAAGAGCAGAAGTTGCTTTTAGAATAGCTTAAGACAGGTTTTGAAGTAAAACAGCAAATTTATAGAATATTGGATATCAACCTCAATACATACAGTATTAGATTTTTTTGGCAACACATTATCAATACTAAATGAGAATAAATCAACAATTTGCGTATCAATCTTGGTAGGTAAACAGCTACATTTGGCAATACTGTAGAAATAGCACACGTCACATAGGCCTACAGAGTGAATACCACTCTTGGTTGGCAAACTCTTAACCGGATTTGAAGACTATAACATTATAGAATATTTTCGAGGAAAAGTAGGGACAGAATATTTTTCCCATACATTTATTCATGTTAGAAGGAAGTGCAAATATGCAGCCACACAAGTGCTTGGTGGGATTGGGATAAGGCAGTACAACTACTCCTTCAAGTATTTTAAAGACTTATTAAATACTGTTAGAAAGTAGAAACGCAGCACAAGTGGGAAAATAAATCACACTCCAAAAGCCTGTGCTGACATAAAGTCATGGCACTTTTACAGCAGGGGAATGGACTGCATAAAGGTAGTCGTCCGCGGCTAATAAGGAATTATCACCAAACTGCATTGGGACAAATTATTCTGTCCTTGACATTTAATGACGCTTGTGCTGTGGTTTGTTGATAACCTCCAGAGTTCTTACAGTTCTACATCAAATATTTCATAATCAGGCACCACATGGAGAGAAACAACAAGCTAAGCTAAGTGGTGAACATATTAAGTAACATTGTGAGAAGTAGCCAGGGCTTGAACACACTCTAATGAAGCCTGATTTCTACTTAGATGTACGCCTGTGTCATGTGTCATGTGCCAACAATTAGCAATCTACAAGCTCGCGACGCGCTGCATCAATGACGTAATGTTGATCTGCCACTTTTGGCACACGACACCAGCGCACAATCAAGTATACGTTAAGTATCATGCATTTAAATTACAGAACATGTGACTTGGTTGAAGGAACTTCCAGTTCACTATCATAAAAGAGCATTATGAGAAATGTAACTGTGCTTGGTGTTTGCAACCATGATGGATTTGCAATTCATTTTCCAAAAGCAGCAGTTTTATGGACTGACCACCAATACCCATTCACTATCATTTCGTTAACAGGTGCCAAGGAAGCTAATCGCTTATGCTAGTGCACATATAAATAATTTATATCGTCATCATATTGGCAGTAAACAGTACTGAAGAGCAGAAGTTGCTTTTAGAATAGCTTAAGACAGGTTTTGAAGTAAAACAGCAAATTTATAGAATATTGGATATCAACCTGAATACATACAGTATTAGATTTTTTTGGCAACACATTATCAATACTAAATGAGAATAAATCAACAATTTGCGTATCAATCTTGGTAGGTAAACAGCTACATTTGGCAATACTGTATGTAAGTAGAAATAGCACACGTCACATAGGCCTACTGAGTGAATACCACTCTTGGTTGGCAAACTCTTAACCGGATTTGAAGACTATAACATTATAGAATATTTTCGAGGAAAAGTAGGGACAGAATATTTTTCCCATACATTTATTCATGTTAGAAGGAAGTGCAAATATGCAGCCACACAAGTGCTTGGTGGGATTTTCTCTGCTTTGATCTGCTGTTGAATTAAAATAAAATATTTTGAACCTCACCCACTTCAGCTGTTACCAGGACTCTCCAATATAATAAATTCAGGATTTACTGGCAGGCTTCATATTTCTCTCTGTGAAGCTGTATTAATTTATTAGGATTATCTACATTCCAGAGATAAGAAACAACGACACAATGAGGTTCAAAGTCTTGTTAAAGGCTATAAATTCAGAATTTATAATAAGCTGTTGCTAATTTGATTTGTAATTGTTTCTGGTACAAACAAATAAATAAGTAGAACTGATCAAAGAAAATACAAAACATATATTATTAAATACATTAAGTTGTAAACTAAATATTCTGCAGCTGTATGTTACATTATTTGACTAGTCAATTCTATGCCACAACTTTGAGGTAATTTAAGGAATGTGTTCCTGCTGGTTTTTCATTTCCCCCGTCTCAAAAAGGAATGCAATCAAAGTTCTGATGCTAAAAACATTACCTAACGACAAAAGTCTTTGTATGACTTCTTTCATGCTGTGCATTCAATTTTATAGCCAACGATTCAGGCAGCTACCCTTGATTGTTGTCTGAGGAATGTCTTAAAAAAATAGGCCTCAAACAATTAATATACTTTTTATATAACATTAAATTAAAAAGGTTTACATGAGATTCTGAGAGTGGATTCAAAAGTGCCAAGGTCAATCGAAGAATTGATCGTGCTTGGTATAATCAATCCATCAATCAATCAAATAGTAACCACATTTAGGAGTAAAAGGGCCACTTCACCCCTTTTGCAACCAGATCTTATTTTAATGATGTTTGGAAGACAAGAAACACTTTCCTGGGGTGTTTAATTGATACATCAACTTTGTATTGTAGTGGGAATCTTTGGAAGAAACCACAATAATCCCTGTGGATTCTTCTGTCACCACAACAGCACAATATTGTGTGGAAAGCATGCTAGAACTTTGTGAAAACCGGGAGGCATGTGTTAGTCCGATATCCCGTTAGTCCGACTACGTTGCAGGTTAAGACTCACCCGTGGCTTCTCTGTGTGGTTAGGGTTAGTAAAGGGCTCTATGGTCGGAATATTGGGTAGAATATTGGGACGTTGGACTAACATAGCGTTAGTCCGACATGAAAACCATAATCACTTTTATTTTACTACCGGTATTTTAAAAGTATAGCCTACTAGCTGATGCTCTGTAATGTAAAAGAAAAGCCATGCAAACTAAGAGAATCATGTAACATATCCATCTCCAGCCTACCGTGCACTAGTTTACTTCAACTTGCAAAGGTTTACAAGCGATGATTCTCTTATTAGTTGATTCCCAAATTGGGGAAATTTGATCTTAACTATACTGCATAAAAATTACATTACTTGACTGTGACTGTAGCCTAGCAACTTCTATACTTTTTACAGCCTTAGCACAAATGTATTTTCATGACATGTCTATGTCCCCCTCAGAGTGAATGATTTGCCTATCGCACGTGATTCCGACAATATGGAGGATCGTTAAATCGGCTGGGTTGTATGCTCTTCTTGGAGCATAAATCAAACCAATCCATCTCCCTGACCCTCAGTCCCTGGTGGCTTACTTAGAGCCATGCCAACGCAGCAGTGGCGGTGGAATGAGCAAGGGTAAGCATGCAAAGGCTGTCTTTAAGCTGAGCTGTCTGACGGTATAAACAGGCCTCCGTGCCTCCTCCTGAGAGCAATAGGGATCAACCGGGCTTAGTGGGCATGGCTTGCGAGGTCCCAGACAGGGCCAAAACATGCAACACGCAACACAATTGTCTAAAGAATTACTGCACTATTGAGCATAAAAAAACCCGACAGTGCCTGCCCCACATCACATTGCTCACGGGCCCAGAACAGGACCTTGATGCAGTCCACTGAGGATACCCGGCCGACTAAGACCTCATGAATAATTCTGAACACTTTTTTCAGGGTGATTTAAGAAAGTAAGACTGTCAAAAACAATTAGAGATCACGCTGAGATCTGACTGCCGAAGAGAAGGAGACTAGTATAAAGTGAGGGCTATTTGTTCTAAACCCCCTCCCCCTCCCTCCCCTCAATCTTCTGTGACAATGAAGCACTATTACAATACTTTGGGGCTACAGTATGAAGACTAATACTAGAGGCAATGGCGAAGGAAATGACAACACATTTGCTAGTCCTTTAATTCCCTCAATTGCTTTATAGCCATACATAAATGCTTAAATTGGTTTGTAACATATGCTCTCCTCGCTCTGTTTACTTCCTTCATTTAGTGTGACTGAATCACTTTATTAGTGATTATCCCCCCAAAAGCTACGGGAAGGCACAGCATCACAGCCCATAATGTAATTTACTAATTTACCCATAAAGTAGGAATGGGAATATGCAAATAGTAGCTGGGTGTTTTGCAGCTTCAAATATGCCCCAAGGCTGCCTGTCCAATGACACAAATCATCAATTAAGATCTCAGCAGGGTTTAGGGAGATCATCTAAATTGGCAAAATCCCTATCTGCCAATATTTAGAACCATGTGGGGTGCACAACAATGAAAACAAACAACACTATTGTTCATCATTCATCACCAGTGATGCTAATGGTTTTAGAGGTTAAGTGTGTACGTGCTTGTGTGTGTGTGTGTGTGTGTGTGTGTGTGTGTGTGTGTGTGTGTGTGTGTGTGTGTGTGTGTGTGTGTGTGCTGACTCTGTGCGCATGGCGCATGCATGCATACTTTTATATTTTATACATTTGAAACATCGAGACCAACTTGAAACACAAACAGTCCATGATTATTAAACAGCATAAGAAATACTGGCCTACAGCAGCACTCAAACCAGGTCAGGGACCTCCAAATAAATGAATGAATGAATTTTGGGCCCCCCATACAAGATGTGTTTAGAAAATATTCCACATTTTTCCAAGATCTTTTGAAAAATGCAGCTCTTCAAGCTTACAACACATCACGTTGTGAGCTTGATGATCAACTAATTTAATTTAGCTGGGGACACCCTGGAACCTCCTCAACGACCTCTGGGGGTCCCCAGACCCCACTTTGAGAAGCGCTGGCCTACGGAACTTTCCATTCAGTGTTACAGATACATTTCTTCTGAGGTCTAGGTTTAGTTCCTCATGTGATTTTCTTTCAGTATTGTCCATTTTCCACACATACTAAAATGGGGGAAGTAACGTTTTGGAATAGTACAAATGGACAGTACACAACAGTAGTAATTCCAGCTAAATTGATAGAGCTAGATTTCATCTATCCTTTATAACATACAGCATTATAATACGATGGAAGATGAGAGTGCTTTGATAATCACTAAGCTACTGGATTTGTAACAAGGCTGGGAAATAGATTGATATTATATCAATATTGTGATATAAAACTAGATATCTGGGAGTTGTATGGGAGAAGTGTTTTCCTGGTTTTAATCATTTAGACCTTATTTTATACTTTCAGAATTTCTCAAAAACATTTTTCACAAAAAGCAGTCTAGAATAAAGCTCACAACACTTCACAATACCATGTTAAACGAAAATCAATATTTTGTCACTATCTTATCGTCACTGCTCCAAAATATTGCCCTAATTTGTCATCAAAGACGTGCGAGATGTGCTCTCCCACAAGTTAATATGATAAGTCATGATGATAATTCATTCTCCAGGTTTTGAGGCACAGGCCAACACTTCTAATTATGACAATGTTCTTAGTGATGGTATTCTTTACATTTGTTGGAGGTCATTAGGCCTAGATGTACTGTAGAGACAAAAGTTGTTGAAATATCTGATCATTGCTGCAGAATACTGTAGGCCTATATATTCCCAAATTACTAAAGGTATTTAATTCATGATTCAAGTCTTCAAAACCGTTATTTATGCCAATCAAAAGCAATCTTATAAAATACTCATTCATGCAATTGTGGAATAACTACTCATCTCAAATAGAAAAGGGTGAGCACTGCAGTATACAAAGAGAGCCAGTGTTCAGTGTGGGAGTTCTTTCAGGGCAGGGTAGTCTAAAGGTAAACATTAGCCCACAGTGTTGCAAACAGTTTGGTCTTAATCCGAAGTAGACTTAATTTAAACTACCATGGATATAGGGGGAAATTACCAAATTATAAAGATTGCTACATAGTATAATACTACACACTTTACTATACTCACCTGCAAACATTAGTAATTTGTGTATTTTCTTTTAGAAATATACACAATATTGAGTTGAGAACATAAGAAATGCATGCAGGCAATTGGTTAGAAGTGAGCTACATAGGTATAATTCCAACATTTGCAGACAGGAAAACTGTAGCTATAGTAAATGGCACCAATGCAGATCATCTCCCCAACTAATCATTCTTTATTTTGAGTTGTATATCGAATCTAGATACTCACTTGCACTCACACACACTCTCGCTCTCTCTCTCTCTCTCTCTCTCTCTCACACACACACACACACACACACACACACACACACACACACACACACACACACACGCACCAATTCCAGCAAGGATAATTGTAAACTATAAACCTTGATTGAACTAATTTTAGCATGCCAATCACAATTAAGAATATAGGCTATAATAAGGAATTAAATAATCTTACAAACAACTAACTTTCGTTTGTATAGCTGTTAATAGTCCAACCACCTCAGAGGAAAATAATCTGCACTAAAAACAAATTTAAAATCCTCGTGAAACGACCAGAATGCAATGTCCCATCCTAGGTGGCAATCAGGAGCCAATTGATCCGTCAATAAAATATCTGCTTTCCTCTTGTAGCCTATTCATCAACGGTCCACATTCTCTACAATCAAATGCTATGCTTATATTCACCTGTCACAAAATCAGAAATGCTCAAACAGTAAACATACAAATAAACTTGGTAAATAACTCGAATAGCTTAACTGCGTCACATACATTATTACCATAACACATAAATAATAATCCGATCGCTGCATCATGCAACAACAAAAATCCAATGCTCTTTCAGTCCCGGCACAAAAATGCATCTCCTCTCCCGTTCTCTCCTTCTCTCCTTTCTCCCTCCTGCAGCCCCCCTCCTCCCCCCTTATTCTCTCCCTCCTCCCTCTCTCTCTCTCTCTCTCTCTCCCCCCCCCCCCCCCCCCTCTCTCTCTCTCTCTCCCTCTCTCTCTCCTCTCTCACTCTGGTCTGGCTTGTCTGTATGAATAATGTCCTGCCTTTTGTACTGAGGGGGGGGGAGAAAGCCGCCGCGGTGTTATCCCTGCTAGTCCATGGTCTGACATTGAAAATGAATGACAGCTTACCTGAATGCCAATCTTCATCAGACTGACACCAGGCTGACAGCACAGCCTATACTCCTCGACACCAGCGGTGACGTGTGCCACGCGAGACCCCTCCCACTCCCACCACCACCAAGCCCTCTCCTCTCATTTCACTACACCGCTCTGTCTCTCTCCACGATGCGACACGCACGCCGCGCGCGCCTCCTTTTTTTTATTAACCGCGGATCTGGCCAGCCCCCTGTTGGTGCCCATCAATAATTACACCCTTCAAAGCAAAGCACGCTGTCACAATGTTTCCCAGTGTTTAAACACAGATTGATTGATTGATTGAAATCTTTATTAACAGTTTGTAGAATTTACAGTACATTTTAAGCACAAACTCAATACAAAGACTGTCAACTGTGAGTGGACGACCCAATTAAGCATTACACTTGTTTACAACAGGGTCCACATTGTTCAATTCATCAAAACATTTAAAGACATACAAACATTTAGAGACATACAAATAGACATTTCTCTGTAGGTAAAGAACAGAACAGGAATTCATCATATGGGAAGCAAAAAAGGGAAAAGATACTATATACAGTGAGGGAAAATGGGGTGGGGGGGTGTGGGGGATTCAGATTTTACAGAGGCCAGTTTCGAATTGCAGCCATCCGTAGGTGCCCTTTGAGAGCGGTTTTGAAGGAGTCAAGGGATTCACATGTCTTAATGACTGTTGGTAGGGCGTTCCACATTTTGGTGGCATAGGAGCGAAAAGAATTTAGTCCCTTGTTTGTGCCGAATCTGGGTTGTACATGGTTTGTTGCACTCCCTCTGGTGTTGTGGGTGTGGACTTCGTTTACATTAAGGAAGTATTTAGACAGGTACATGGGTATCTTGGTGGTGTATCGAATCTTGTGGACCAGACCCATTGCAAGATGCTGTACTCTGTCGTCGACCCTAAGCCATCCCAGCCTGTCAAAGTGGGCAGGGGAGAGGTGGGTTCGGGGGGTGAGGCCAAGTAGGAGCCTGACCAGTTTGTTTTGAGAGGTCTGGAGCCTTGTTTTAAGGGCCTTTGAGGTGCTGTGGTACCAAGAGGTGGATGCATAGTCAAAGAAACCTTGTACGAGGGCTCCTGTTAAGGTCTTCAAGGTGTTTTTGCTGACCAGTGAGGAGATCCTGTAAAGGAATCTTGTTCTTTGATTGACTTTTTTGATTACGTTGGTGGCCATTTTATCACCGGAAAGATTGGCCTCCAGGATGGAACCTAGGTAGGTAATTTCATCTTTTCGTGTGATAATATTGTCACCCACTCTAACCAAGAAGCCATCTGCCTTGCTGAGTTTACTATTTGATCCGAAGAGGATGGATTCAGTTTTTCCCAGGTGTAAGGATAGTTTGTTATCAGCGAGCCAGGTGCAGATTCTACCGAGTTCAGAGCTGAGGGTCTTTTCAACCTGCAGTTTGTTCCTGTCCGAGACCAGCAGTGCTGAGTCATCTGCGAACAGGAACAAGTTGCAGTCACAAGCTGAAGTCATGTCGTTAACATAAATTAGGAACAGTAAAGGCCCTAGTATGCTTCCTTGTGGGACGCCACAGCTCACTGGGAGGGGAGGGGACAGTGTTCCGTTCACCTCCACCATCTGTTCTCTCCCCTCCAGGTAGGATTGCATCCAGCTCACTGATGTGCTATCAAAACCAATAGCTTTAAGCTTGTTAACCAGTATGGAGTGGTTCACGGTGTCAAAAGCCTTTTGGAGGTCCAGCATGACCATGCCGCAGTATTTTCCAGCATCCACCTCGTGTTTGATGTGGTCGCTCAAATAGAGGAGGCATGTGTCAGTGGAGTGGGATGTTCTGAAACCAGATTGGAACTCGTACAGCAATTTATTAGTGGCAAGATACTTTTCAACCTGTTCATAGACTATTTTTTCCATCACTTTCGAGATGGAGCTTAGAATAGAAATAGGGCGGTAGTTGCCAGGTTCTAATTTACTCCCTTTTTTGTACAAGGGGGTTACTTTGGCCAGTTTAAAATCTTGGGGGACCTGTCCCTGTTTGATGGAGAGGTTAACTATATGGGTGATGACTGGAGCTATGGAAAAGGCTGAGTCTCTGAGAAATTTGGAGGGAATATTGTCATGGCCAGTGGCCTTGTGGGGTTGGAGGGCACTCAGTTTTTTAAGTACCTCCTCGGTTGTTACCATTGCCATTTTAAAATCATCTTTACAAACACCAAGGTTTTTGTAGAAGGCTGTGATGTGCTCTACACCAAAACGCCCAGAGTGGGAGGGCAGTTTGCTAACCAGCTTTGTTGCAATGTTTGTAAAGAAGATGTTCAAGTGGTTGGCTACATCGAGTTTGTCAGTGATGAGGGTGTTATTCGATTTGATGTTTATGTTAGTAAACCTGGTTTTTAGTTTCCGACCACAGCCTAGTTGGTTGTTTAGTAACTTCCATAGCTCCCGAGGATTGTTTTTGATTTCCTCGGCTTTATCATTGATAAAGTTACATTTGGCTGATTTGGTCATGGCAATTACACCGTTTCTTAGCTTGTTACACTGGGCTTTTAGGTTGCACAGTTTGGTTTGGAGATCACTGTCGAAGCGCTTGCACTTGGCTAGTTTGGACTTGCATTTAAGAAGTTCAGAGCATTTGTTGTCTCTGGCTTTCATTGCAGTCAGTATGTCCGAATTCATCCATGGCTCCGAGCGGGTTTTGACCCTGACGGTTCTCAAAGGAGCCATGATGTTTAGTACTGATGTAAATTTGGTTTTAAAGCCAAGCCATGCTTCTTCGACTAGTGAGCTCCTGAGCACATCGGACCAATCCAGACTCTCCAGTTCAAGGTTAAAGGCCTCACTAGAGTAGGTTTTGAGGTCCCTAGATATGACTGTTTTGTGACAGTCAAACTTTAGTTTTTGTATTTTGCGGGTACAGAAAATCATAAAATGATCACTGAGCCCACATACAATAACCCCTTTCTTTGAGATTCTGGATTTGTCCGAGGTCAGAATGAGATCAATGACAGTTTGAGAAGAATCACACACTCTTGTGGGTTGGGTAATTAGCTGACTGATACTATGCAGATCACAAAACCGACTAAATGACTTGAACACAGGAGCTTCCTTATGACGCATATCCGTATTGTAGTCGCCAATCAGGATCTTCTCTACACATTCCTCCCCAGCTAAGCACCCCTCAAGTATATCATAGAACTCATTCTGATCAGGGGGTCTATAGACGGTGCCCACTAATACCGATTTAGCATTTTTGAAAATTAATTCAACCCACACAGTTTCAATTTCATCATGCTGCAAGTCAGTACGAGTAATGTATTCAGTATCTTGGTGAATATACATGCACACGCCACCACCATGCCTGTTTCTGTCATTTCTAATGACTGAGTAATTTTCTATTTCAATCTCTGGGTCTTTAGTAGACTCATCAAGTTTAGTTTCAGAGAAACACAGTATGTTTGCCTTACCGTTCTGGAACAGATGTCTGATCTCAGCTAGTTTGGGACTCAAGCTATTCACATTCAAATGGAACAGGTGAAGGCCGTTGCATGCGACGATTGTGTTAATTTCGTCTGTGTTGAAGTAGTCAGAGGTGTGACCGAGGATGGGCGTGTCCGCGGCTGAGGTGTGAGTGGGGAGGGGCGGTGGAATGTGGGGGGTGGCGCCGTTGAACATGTCTGAACATGTCTGAACATGTCTGGACAGGGGTTTCTCTCTCTCGCGCGCCCATGCTTTGTCTCTACTCTCTACTCAATTCTACTACTACTAGCTACTACGTCTGAAAATGTAGCCAAATTATGTCTTTTTAACCAAGGCATGTCAAGGTCGCAGCCATGCTGGCATGTAGTGAAAACAAAGTAGCATGCATGCCCTGGCCTGAGCGAGATTATTAAACACGCATGGGCACCTTTCACTTTTTAGCAGCGGCTAATTATTAACTGCATTTTATTTAATATAACGCGCCTTTGATTCTCGTAAACCGAAGTCAGTGTAACCAGGTGTAAAGATAGTAGACCGTTCAGACTTCCCACGCAACGCTGCCACTGCTGCCAGTAGCCTGCCTGCGCATCTAGTGTAGTCAGTCAAGCCCGTCCCTCAAGACGCGCTCCTCGTTCAAAGCGACACACTGGACAACATTTCCCAGCATTCTTTTCGCTGTTCAGTAAGAAGCCCCCTGAGTGGCTGATTTCAACCCTTCTGCAACTCGCATCCAGTGAAATTGAAGTTCGTTGTTGCTAAGACAAAGCGTGCAGAGCTTGTGTTGTTGCTAGGAAGTTGAGCGGTGCAATGGAAAGCATACTTTTGATACTCCGAAACGTTGCTAATGTAAACGTATTTCCTGATCAACTCAGTTTTACGTTAAGGGTTCACGCTTTTAATTTCAAAAGTACATTATTACGGGAGAGTTTGCCGTCGAACGCTTTTCATCTCAAACACTTGTCAGCACACGATAAGCTTGCATGCTAACACTGAGTTGGTAGTATTGAATAGTATTAATAATAACGTTTTTAAGAATGGCTACCACTGTTTTGGGCGTTGGTTTGGGAGTGTTCATCATTATCCTCGTCTGGATTCTGACTCTAGTGTTTGCGATCATCCTTTTGAGGGGATCTGGGTCGACAAAGTAAGCAGGAGAAACACAAACATCCCATTATGGATCTCCAGTTACACACACACACACACACACACTTTAACAATATATTTGTCCACATAAACGAGAAACATACAGGGATACAAATATTATAGGTGCAGTAAAGTTATACTTTAAAAAAACACACACACAAGTTATGCTTTGATTAGGTCTAAAGAATTTAGATTCCAATCATTCTGATTTTAGCAGCTAATAATGCAGTAATTACTGTATCTATATGTTAGTCTCTCTATATGCAAAAATGCATCTGAATTTGATTGATAAGTTTGATTGCTCTGGGATACAGTATGTTACATTCTCACTTGTCCTGACTACCCTTAACCTGACTTTGCCAGATGGGGGCGGTATTGGGTAACCATGTTCCCCAACACAGCATCCATCTGGAATCTCTCAGGGAGTTCAGCTAACACCGAACCGCTCCGTGGTCTAACCAATCAGCGTGAGCTAAGGGCGGGATATGTGCGAAACCGGATGTGAAGCTATATAGACACGTCAATATGATTGGTTGTGTTTGCACGCCCACACGGTGATAGACAGACGGTCCCATCCAATCATCTACCAAGTATCTTGAAAAAAAGGAACAGCCCTGTCATCGAATTTGCTTCCGAGATCCCAGATCCCAATAAGCTGTGAAACAATTTTGTGTAGCAAGCTTCTTGGATCTGGCAGCGTCAGGTTAGACTACCCTACCCATAAGAGAGAATCCAGTGACACAAGCATGTGCTCATGAATATTTGCCAATTTCAGAGATTCATAATGAATCTGTTGAAACACGTGGCGATGCGACGCATTGTGAGCTTGTAGATTGATATTTCCAGTATTAAAAAACATTACGGTTTTAAATGTGATTAAATGCATGTCATGGCCAATACGATCATCATCATCACTAGTCGTTTCTTTGTATACTTGGCTCATTTGTCATATCTGCCATGAGCTTGTAGATTGACCAGCACAGGAAGTGGTATGTACTTCAACATGATGATAGTGTTTAACTCGCTATATACAGTTATAACTTCATCTCAACTCATAAGAAATATAAAGTGCTTGTGTCAGTACAGTTTGTACAATCTAATCTGTCATAGCTGCCATCTAGTGGATGAATAGTTGATTGCACATTATAGAGTATAGACCGACGACAGCCTACAATAGCGACGTAACTCACGCAGGGACTCTTTACAAAGCCTATAAAAGGCCAACAGAAATGTCATTGATGTTTATATGTTCGAAGAAGCGGCAATTGGTCGTCAACTAATATTTCATGATGTTGACAGCTCTACTCACGATTTGACATGAGGATGAATGATGTGTGTTGTCTTTCACCAGGCTATTGGTGATCCCGCTCCTCCTCATGGCTCTCTTCATCACTGTAGCCCTGGTGTTTTTCCCTCGCAGGTCAGAGACCACCTCTCCTGTCAGAGAGAAGGAGGTGAGCATCATATACCCTGCCTTTTGAAACATCATGGACACTTATATACACCACCTCAAGACACACACACAGACACACGCACAGACACACACACACACACACACACACACCCTTGTGTCATGTGGTACACCCAGGGGGGCAGTCAGCCAGATATTTCGTGAAGCCTCATTTGAAATCGGTAGTTCATATAATGGCCTGTTGTGGCGCTGGACTGGACCCAAAAAGCCCCATAGCTCCATAGAGGCCCATGTATTTTGGCCCAACTTCACCTAGACTGTATTACCTTAATAAACATGGTCATGAATACTTTCTTCTTCCAGTCACTAGTTTAAAGTCTCATTTCTAATGTCATAATATTCTTTTTGGAAAATTATGGTCCCATTAATTAAAAAAATTACCATAAAGTCGCGTATGTTCTGAGGGGCGTGGCTACCGTTACAGTCTATGATCGGGATTCCCCTCCCACTCAAGAGTCTTCTCCTCCCACTCGAGTCAAAATAAAAACCAACGGAGAAGAAGGGGGGAAGTCCCGCCTCGTTGTCTGGGCAGCCAATGACCAGCTGGTCCAAAACGGAGCCAGCCAATGGCCAGCTGGTACCAAACGGATCTAGAAAGATGGCGACTTACATCAGGAATTAGCATATTATTACAGGCTTCATTTTACGTTCATGTTAGACCCGGGGATCGCTTTGTCCATATTTTTTACAGTCTATGGGTACACCATGTCAAGACAAATTGTTTACCTAAGTCCCTACCAAGAATATCACTGGTAAAATTACGATGTCACATTTAGCTACACAAAAAAATCCAGTGTTACTCACAAAAATGTGCATGTCAGAGAAATATGTATTTCAGATTAAAAGAAACAGCCAAATGGTGCCATTCTTATATTTGCAACTTCTAACGAACAAAACTAAGTTTAACATGAATAATCATCAAGTACCTTGATGAATACAGCACTTAACTAAACTGGACTTTTAATTGAGGATATAAGCTGGTTTACATTCTTGGACACAAAGAGCACTGAAGATGTTAAATCCATGACTAAATTACAAAGTTTAAGGTTAATCATGCTTAAAAGTTAGCACTTCCCTAATGGCTAGCATACTTTATGGCCAAAGAGAAACAACATGAATGATCAGAATCATCTTTGTCACATCACAGTTGGTAGGTGGGTGAAATTAGTTTTTGTGCATAGTTCCCATCGTGTTATCCAAAAAAAACAAAGAAAGGGAAGAAGAGACGGGGGGATTAGGTGATCAAGGCAAGAAAGAAAACAAAAATAGGAAAGGGCTACTTTATTCACTTTGTATTCACACATCACTTTTATCATTCACAAACAAGACAAAACAATGTATGTATTCTCAATAAGGCATTCACAATACCACAAATCTGTGCAGCTGAAAAATATTTATTTGGACTTTGACTTTTACATTTTTAGTAATTGTACTTTGTGGTATTGCTACTTTTACTTACATCCAATGACAATGTGATGCTGTGATCCTCTGTTTCTACTAGTTGATCTGTTTTATCACCCGCTAGTCGACACAGTTGCAGACATAGTGCACAAAGACAAGCAGCCTCAATATAATAGTAATATGCATCAGTTTTTGGCTCAACCAATAGAGCGTCTCAGTCCTGCCCCCTACCAGGGCCCAGGAAATTCCCCGTTAATTTTCCTCATAGACATTTCAAAAAGTATTTATTTGAAAGGGGGCGGGACTGCGTCGCGTATCAAAGCTAGATGAGGCCTAATGGTGTTTATTATCTCTAACATAAGCCTCTAGTCTTAGTGAAACGGACCAGAGTTGCAACTGGTTCATTTTTCCACCTACGCTTGATCTGCTATTTTCTGCAAAGGCTTATCCCTACAGTACAGATGCTGGGGCTTAAGTGGTATGACCTCTAATAGTGTTCCTATTCCTAAACTTAACCCCAGTAAAACTATGCCTAACCCTGAACTTATTTCTAACCTTATTCTCAGTAAAACAAAATAAAGAATACAAGAACCGCCGCACCGAGCGGTCAGCGTGAGGTCGGCGGAAAGAAACGAGGGCGAGATGGATTATGGGCGATGGTACTGACAGTACATGTTATCCCCATGCTGTCCACAATTATGTAAAAGGAGAAATTGCAATTTGAGTGCATGTTTGCAGCTATAGGAGAGTACTGTATGAGAACTCGACAAGTAACTCAGATTGGAATTTAAAGTAGTAAGTAAAGTAACAATTAATTTAAAAATAAAATAAAAAGAAGGACTCGGAGGTGTGTGGGTGTGTCATGGAAATATTATGCATCAATTTGCATTTTGCATTGCAAACATAGTTGTTTTCAGTGAGTTCTTTCACATGACACATGACACAATGTAAGGCCTATTTTCATGATGCCAGTTGTACCATTGTGGACCTGTGTGTGTGTGTGTGTGTGTGTGTGTGTGTGTGTGTGTGTGTGTGTGTGTGTGTGTGTGTGTGTGTGCAGAGAGGTTTTTCTATTGGCTGTGCTTTTGATTCAAGTTTAGAATAAGCTTTCCTTACTAAACAAATAAAATATCAACCATTAGTACAAGCCATTATACAACTAGGCTATACGTGTCAGCTCATGTTTTTATATTTGGCAGCTTTGACCATGTCCACTAGTGGTCAGAGGCTTGAGGATTATGGGGTTGTCCAAGTGTAAAGCAAAGCAGCTTGCAACATACTGTTCAATCTCGTCCATTATAGGCAGTCAGTCTATTTGGAGGAAAAGGTGCTTTTTGTACCCAAGATTTTCTCTTCTCCCAGGTGTTGCTAATGACAAACTGAAGTGACGAATGTTGGCTGTGAATAAGTTCATGTGCACGTGTTGCCTAAATAGTAAATACGTGTGCCCTTGATACTGTATTTTTATAAATGTGGACTCAAATAAAGAGTGTGTGTGTGTGAGAGAGAGAGAGAGAGAGAGTGTGTGTGTGTGTGTGTGTGTGTGTGTGTGTGTGTGTGTGTGTGTGTGTGTGTGTGTTCTGTGTGTCTGTTTGTGCGTGCGTGCGTGTGTGAGAGAATGAGAGAGAGAATGTGTATGCGCTTGTCATAAAGACCTGTTCTGCTTTATCTTATTCCAACAGCAACACAGAACAAATACACCCCCATGTTGCCTGCTGCTGGCCAGTAAGCCAGCCAGATCTGCCAAGCAAGCTGCCACCCCACAGAAATAGCAAAGCAAAGCGCTGTCCTGGCCACTTTACATTTTATAGCCTTTGTGTAAGAAAAAACAGACACTGGGAGGAAGGAACATGTCACTTCCTAGGTTTCTGTGCAGTAAAATCAGTGAATGTTGTCTACCTCAGCGAATGAGGCCCATAGTTAGTGGAGCCATGATTAAAATCAGGAATGATAATGAGGTATGCTAATGGTGTTAAAAACGTGACTGCCACCATTACAACATTTGGTCTAATTTGTATTCCTGTGAAAATCCCTTTAAGGTTACTGTTAAATATAGGCCTATGCATCAAACGTAATGTGGGAGTCTATTTAAAGCATGCTCAAAGGGCTGTAGAAAGTATTGCATGCAAGGTTACCATAATGATTCAACATTTATATGTATTCAGCAGATCTTTTACCAGAAAATACTATCTTAGAGTCTTATTTTAAGTTTTTCCCCACCATTCAACACACGTGCGCACGACCCGTCGTTGCAAGACATCCTGCGCCTTGCAACATGCTGCTATAAGTAGTGCTAACGTTGAGCTATACTCTGGGGATGCGTGATAGGGCAGTGAATGATGACAAGTGTAATCAGTGTTCTCCTGAAGCTGGGTTTGGAGTGTCAAGTGTAGTCTCTCTGTGGCCAGTGAACTGACACATGCGCAGTACGGCAGCTGCATCTCTGCATGTTACTGCTGGAAGTCAACAAAATCTGATAGGAAACTAATAATGGTGTAACGCAACCATGCATGCGCAGTAACGGCAAAAACTCTGCTCAGAGTTAAACAGAGTTTCCAAAAAACGCTAATAATTAAACAGTGTTACATTGAAAAAAGAGCCTCATTAAAACCTCCATAATGTAATGGTCAATGCCTGTATGCAAATTCAGAGCCATTGGTGCAGCCACTGAGGAGCGGCGACATTGGCTATAATATGAGCCAATAATTTTAGTCTGTATATTATACAGACTAAAATTATTGGTATATAATCGAGAAGCACATCTTTTTGGGATACGTAATTCATTTTATTCTCATGAACAAATCGACTAAATCGCTTTGTCTGATTAACCACTTAAGCCCCATCTTATCTCGTACAACAACAATAGTTATAACGGTAGTTATAATAGCACCCTTAATCAGAAACATAAGGCAAACTTACACACATGTCAGCCAGTTTAATTTAGTTTTGTTCTCTGATCAGATGTATTCTTCAGTGAACCTGCACAGATGGCATGCTAAGCTGACATGGTATCCTGATTGAAAACTACCTTGAATTTTGTCAGTGTGTGTGTGTGTGTGTGTGTGTGTGTGTGTGTGTGTGTGTGGACGCACCAGCACATGCGTGCACGCCGGTGCACTTGCGTGCAAGTAACTTGCTGTAAGGAATGGAGGAATGTGTAACCTCACTGCTAACTGAAGTAAAACATCATAGTGCCAATTAGGCTAGTCCCAGACCAAGGGTGGGATGTGGCTGGGGGTGTTTTGCAAAAGAGCCCCCTGCCTTTCTGGCTTGCTCCCTCTATTGTGCTCAGTGCTGCATTAATAAAACATGGACCTTGCTCTGGGTTGCTGCTCGCTGCCTAATTGGCAAATTAAAAGTGAGATGCATTAAATTATTTCATAAGAGACAATATGCCCCAGCCCCACTCTGTTTCTCCTGGACTCTAGCACAGAGCTGTCAAACTAATGGTGAAGGGGTCCAATTTGTCCCACGGGATCATTTGATAAGATAGAATAATTTCTAACATTCAGTGTTTTCTCTATAAACAAATGGGCATTTGTTTTATTTATTATGTTGATGCATCTTTGACTTTGGAGAATTTGGAGATGGTGCCAAGGCATTGTGTAGCAGAAGCCTGAGATTGGACGGGTGGTCCGACGTACTAATAGTCCTACAGTCATGAGTCCGACAGCCTACCCAAAACCCAATGTCACAGGAAGCCACGGGTTAGTTTGAACCCGCAGCACGGGCTAGTTGTAACAGACAGTGCATGTCGGAGCAATGGTGTTGTCGAACTAATGCCTATTGGACTGTTAGTATGTCCAACCAATGTATGCACCCCAGTGGTAATCAATAACCTAAATTTGATTATAGCCAAGGGATTAAACCATTGTCAATTTCATGCACTTTTGTCCCAATAGAATATTGACCATGGCCTACCCTGCCACACTGAATCTGCTTTTTGAACAGGATTTCGGAGAAGAAAAGTTGTTACAGTGCTTGAATTGGTTTGGTACTCACTACTCTACCATTGCCTTGGGGAAGCCCTGTAGTGGAGGAGAGAGTATCCCAATTTAAAATGTGTTTAGTTCACAGGATTAGAAATAATGTAGCACTCAAATATTTCTGTGACTATTTTTCAAAGGTTGATACTCACAGGCACTACACCAGAGGGAGCCCTACTGATTTTAAACCCTGCCATTTTCACAGTAATATGGGGAAAACATCATTCATTATAGCACAACTTGTCCAATAGTGACTAATTACACTCTGATGTTGCAATAATATCTATCTATAAATGCACCAAGTCTCTGTACGTCTGTGTGTATGTCTGTAATGCACGTAAGTTACGTAACCCGAGAACAGTTTGCCCCGACGACTTCAAATTCGACACAGGTGTTCCACACCCCCACAGGGAGTGCAGTGTCTGTTCTGACATCATAACACTCCATATTTGGGCATGCAGCCTGACACAGAACTCCATATAGGAAGAAAGGGACACAGAGAGACAGATACAGAAATCTCCATATATGGGCATAAGAGGGACAGACGTGTCAGACATATTCTGACACGGGTGCGACGGGTATTGCATAGCCGGGTGGGGCATGGAATGGATCTCCAACTTCCATCGTTACCGACTCGGTGCTCTACAGCCGGGCACTGGTCTAGTGTACCACAATTGAAAATGCAGGTGGTTAAAATTATGAGTAATTTAATTGTATTACTTGTCCACTGAAGGCATAGTTTTACATGCATTGATTGCTTTTAGACCCTGTCTTGCCCTGTCACATCAGTTAACCATCACAGATGTAGGTCAAACTTATGTTCATTACACATGGTTTTCCAAACCAACAAGTGACTGGGAAATTATGGTAGAATACTGTACTGTAATTGGCCCATGGCATTAACCACCTCGGCTCACACAGCCCTCTCATGACATCTAGTGGCTAAGAGAAGAAACAATCAATTGTCAACTTGGGGATGGGATAAAATAAAAATAGCTCAGAGTGAATGGCTAACCCTCTTCTATTTTCTTTTACAGATAGTGGACTCGTTCTTCATTGGCCGCTACGTGCTGCTGTCAGTTGTCAGTGCAGTGTTCCTGGTGGCACTCTTCATGATGCTACCCCTTCATTTCCTGGAGCCGGTATATGCCAAGCCCTTAAGAACACACTAGAGCTGCCAGGGTCAAGTTGGCAGCAGGACTGTATTGTCAGTGTACACAGCTCGAGATGAGCGGGGCCAACAAGAGGCCCCCCTTCGTTTGGTAGTGGACTGCAGAATGAATCCCAAACAAAAACAGTGGGAGAGCCAGTGTTTCCTTTGCAGTTATAGTATATACTTCAAATATAAATTATAAGTTGGTCTGAATGTAAAAGTTAGTTTTTGTTGGTAAATCACAAAAAAAGATGAAATTGCCTACATGGGTTGCATTATATAGGTTTAATCCTTCCAGTGAAAACATGGCAACTAAAGTAATCAAAACATTCAACCAAAGAACATTTTTGTACAGGATCTCCTCACTGGTCAGTGAGAATACATTGAGGACTCATCCAATGTCACTTTGACTACGCATGCACCTCATGGTACCATGGCACCACAAAGGCCTTAAAAACAAGGCTTAGACATCCCGGATAAAACTGGTCAGGCTACCGCTGCGCTTGGCCTCACACCTACATCTAATTGAACCCCTGCTCATTATGATAGGGTGGGATGTCTCAGGGTAGAGGACAGAGAGCAACTTGCAATGGGCCTGGTCTACAAGATACTGTACACCCACCCATGTACCTGTCCAACTACTTCAAAAACATCAATGAAGTCCACAATCACAACACCAGAGGGAGCTCCACAAATCACGTTCAACCCAGATTTGGCTCAAAGTAGGAATTCAATGTGTTCTCCTGCTTTGCCACAATAATGTAGAATGCCCTAGCAACAATGTTTTTTTTGTAATCGTTTTGAAACATTTTCTTTTTTCCCGTTTTCTACGTGTTTATGTTTTAGCTTAGTATTGTATATTTGCCTATCATTAAATGTTTAGATGAATTGAGTACAAAACCCCAATGGAAACAAGTCGTAGGCTTTCTTGGATAAATCCTTTTAGCAGACCTTGTACTGAACTGTACTTCCCTGTGCTTTCCATGCAAACTGTTAATGAAGTATTCAATCAATCAATCAAAGCAATTTGACAAAACCTGACTCTAAGGTCTATTCAATCCAAGACGTATCAGGACTGAGCAAGTTTGTGGGTCCACTGCTTTATAAACAACTGCCTAGATCTAATTAAATTACTCATTAAATGGCTTCCCTCACTTTTCCTATCAGGTTTCACAGCAGCTTTTTGGGGTATTTTTTTTTTTTCAACTGCATCTTAGCCTCTGTCATTATTTTGTCTAAGAACATTTGTGCAGCTGGTCGCTGTGCTTCTCCACACTCTTTTGTGAGGTTTGACCACTGTATGGTTCAACCAAACCACTGAGTGAGTTGAACCATATGGACACTGCTGCAGAAGATGCTTGCATGCAGCATTTTATAACCATCTCATATGACTTGACAGCAGTTGACGGAGGTACACATGTAACCTCTGTATTCATTCCCCTTGCACAGTTTATGCTGGGGACATTTTTGTGTGAAATGTATTACCGGTAATTGGGTCTTTACAGGTGTTTAGAAAGTAGTGGTGCCAGCCATGCACTAAGCTCTAATGGACCAAGTCAAGTAACTGAGCATGGCTTTAATGATTGACCTGTCCCATGTGAGATGTCTACATAAAACTGATGTACAAATGGGTCATTTAATGTGTCATTGCATGTTTTGTAATAACATTTAATTGCTGAATAATTACTTGCAAAAGGAAGTCAATGACTGCAATCAAAGATTCCATTAAATGTAATAGATGATTCCATTGTGTACGAGGGACTTTTGCAGTAAAACCCAATACTTGTGTTGCACATGTGTGATACATTGTGACACATGAGCTTTAAATCTGCTATTTTCACAGAATGTTCGTTCGCTAGAATAGGGACGCTAGTGTTCAAGTGGTTAGAGACTCGATTATAAATAGTTGCCCCTTCCACCTCAGTTTTGAAAGTGTGAAGCCCAAGGAGACGTGGAGTGGAATTCCAACCAGGATGATGAAAGCGAATCTAATGAATCAAAACCAATCCTATTAGTTCCAGCCCACATCTCCATACAGCGGCCCTTGTTGTGCACAACAATCCACCACAGGATTTCACACAAGCTGGGGAACCAGGGGGCTTCAGAAGGATGAGATAGAGGATATGAAACCTTTCAACCTGGAGGGCCGTGTTGTCTGTAATTGACCACATGATTACCACAATGTGACTACCTCTGCAGAGGTAGAAAGTGTCTCTAAGAAACAATTGTCTTCTTACATTTTCATCCCCATTTTGGGCATGCCATTAAAGGCTATATTCTTTGAATACATTTTCAAAAGATTGACAAAAAATCTCAAATGTCCCAAACTTTTAAAACATAAAAAAGCTGATCCACAATGCTTCAGGTTGTGATGCGTTAATTGCGAAATTACATGCATGGCCAAATTGGCCATGCATGCAATTTAAGTGAGTTTTGTGGTTGTGCACTTTTACTTGAAGTTGTTCCTAGTTTAACATTTTACTGTATATTTCAAACTTGCTTATGTTTACTAACATACTTTGCTGTCAATGATATTATGCTTGAACTATGAAATCTGTAAGAACTGATACAAGCCCAGAGGTTGAGTTCTAGAACAATCTGGTTATATAACCCAGTCTGTGTGTCAATTCCTCACTTTCTTACTAGTTTATTCCTCCCTCATTTTAATTTTTGCCGGTAAACTCCTTCTCTTGGTAGTGGGAAAATGGGCAGAACAAAGCATGTGGGGGTTTGAGGATCATTTAGAACTCAGAGCCTAAGTCTTTGTGGAGCAGCCAGCTGGACATATAAAGAGATGGGGGCGGGTGATACGGAGAAAGAGAGAAAGATGCGAGGGCAGAAAGCTCAGGGTGCTTGGTTTGGAAGCAGCAAAGAAGGGGATGGGCTGTGCTCCTCTCTAGTAGATCCCGTATTGAGATCAACTCAAGCAGAACGCTTGCCTTGCCTTTCACACCCTCATCCGTCTCACCCCGTTTGCGATATGAGCCACCCCCCACCCAGCTTTTGCCTCAAGATCCCCCTGCCCCCCTCCCCAAAAATGTGCTGCTTGAAAATAGCTGGTTATTCGTTTGCTGTCAGGGAATGTGACAAATGTACAAGAACACCGATATTGCTTGATTTCAGAATTAATTAAGTCTTTACCCCCATGGGGGAGTAAATACTTAATTAATTCTGAAACCTACTGAGTGTGAATTTGACATGGTCTTATGAGCCAACAAAGTGGAAGTCTGACTCTAGCAAACATGTAGATGCCATCATCCTGGGTTTTATTGGCTGGGTGTCTGACTAGGGCTTGAAAAATCGTATATGGTTGAAGGAGGAGAAAACGAGCTGGGAACTAGTTGCCTCAGTGACAAATTATGTATTTTTAGAGCCAACTGTGGTGGATTTCTCAGTGGGTGGATGGCTCTAGTCCATTACTCCCCGTTGTGAGAAGCCAGAGGGTGCCGTCACTGAACCACACACTAGGAGGACAATATCGCAGTCCCTATGCCCTGGTGTTGTCTCTCGTTTTTACCTTTCTCTTAGGAGGGAATTACCCTAAAGCTGCTTTCCTTTGGGGGAAGCTGAAGGCCCAGTTTAGAGGTCAGAATGCTTCCCAGTGGCTCTTTTTGCTGCTTGGACATGACGCCCTGTTGTGTGCCAAAGCATTGCCCTATGGGGGTCCCATTTCTACAGTGTTGAAAAAGTGATTGGACATTTGTAAGATCTTGAAAGGCAATGGCTACACTACTCAAAAGAGAGGCTCACAATGGTAGAACAGGGGTGGTTATTGAGGTCCACAGAGCATGTTCAGTAGTGCAGTTAGGTTGCTGTGTCTAAGGTGAAGTACAGGTAGGCCTACACATTTTTTACAACAGAGGGGAAGAAGAAGAATGTAAGAATGTATTCAAATGGAAATGACGACGTATCAGGCAATAAATTACTTATTGTTTTGGTTTTACTTTTTTCCTTCTTCCTTTTTGAGGGGTTGAAATGAAAACTGGCCAAGGCAAGACTCCAATTACCTCATGTTATGTATTTTTGAGGGGCGCTAGCCCCTCCTATATACAGGTTTAATGTTTGTCTTTAGTAAACGCCATTGACAATGATGGGAAAATTTACGTCATAATGTGCCTCATTACGTCACATTGTCTATTCATTGTTAATGGCGTTTAATGTTTGTGTTGGCAACGTTTGTTTTACATCACCTAATCAACATGAGTTAGACTTTAATATATTAGCGCCTCTCACTTCACACAGGTGTGATTTTTGAAGTATACGATATAATGCAATAATAATAAATATAGCTGCTAGCAGCGATAAGACGGGGCCAAACAATAAGAAAAATCCCACCTGTGTGATCTGAGTGGTGCAGGCTGCTCAACAACACCACTGGCTGGCTGCAGTTAGTGCTCAGTGTGAATGGCCCTTTTAGGCTGCTCAACAGTGCCACTTTAGGTCACCCAGTGGTATTGCAGCTGTTCGTACCCCAAACATGCATACAGACTGACAGACCGACAGACTGTTATGCTTGTTCAAAGTGCCTGTTATCGCTGCTTGCAGCTATACACCGATTTTCGCAAAAACCTACTGCACGGTTAAGCAAGAACTGCAATTTTTGGCGGAAGAAAAAAACCCAGACTGATACAATAAGGGAACATAGGCCCTTCGGACTTGGCCCCTTAATAAACATTGTGCATAAGACGGTAAAGAACCATTAACAAGGTTTCTTCAAACTGTGAGTGGCAAGTGAAAATTATGTATGAGCTCCATACTGTGCAGAAAAGCAGCTACAAATTTCTTCAACTATTGACTGGTGGGGGGCTTAGGGGGGCTTGAGATGTCTCACTAAGGAAAACGGTGAATGAGGGAAAAGAAGCCTTTGTACTCGTTTCCCTTTTAGCTCTTCAGAAGAAATGACATTACTGTGGTCTGTGGCCAGATCATTTGCACATGATGAGCCCTGACAATTGAAAATTGTCACCATGCAGCACAAGTGAGCAATCTCCTCTTTTGGCAATGCTCCAACGTTTCTTTCATTTAGATTTAATTTGGCACCTATACTTCCTGCCAACCAAGCAGGAATGTTTCTTAACAAAAACTTTGCCTCTCTAAGAAGTTATGATAAGGGGTCAAAATAGTTTTAACACACTCCCTTGTAAATGTAATTTTACTGCCCATTTTATAACCTCAATTAACTGCTGTGTGCACCCCTAAAGTCCAAGAGCATGTCACACAGTTTATACTTTACAGAGTTGCCCTCAAATAATAATAATCACTGTGTGAGGTTTGGTGATTTTGTACCGAGCAGAAACTGCTGTAGTGCTGCATTAGACCAGTCGAACGGCAGACATTTGATTGATGAAGCTGATCCAGTTTGAGTAAAACAGGCTTTTCTGTGTCACCTCCCCTCGTTCCAACCTCCTCTTCCTCCTCCCCCAGGCTAGGCCTTGTATTCTTCCCCCACACCCCCTGCTCTGTGCAGAACGAATGCCACAGATGTTGTTGGACAAGACAGTACCCCTTGGACCCCTTCCCCACACTCCTTGCGCAGCATGGGGTCTGAAACTTGTTTTTTAATCATCCCCCCCCCCCCCCTTCCCTCCTTAAGAAAAAATAAATAGGCAGAGAGGAGGGTGGCACAGTGAGTGAAGCCAACTTAAAGAGGGAGGGAAGAGGCGCACAAAAGCATGTTTACGAAATACAACGGCGGAAAAACAATCTCTAAGCATCAAATTGTGGGCCAGGGTCTTGTCTGGGAAATGAAGGTATCGTGGAGCTGCCCAATAGGAGGTCTCGAATCTCAAGAGGTTATGGATGGTGCACAAGCGCCTGGCATCCATGCATAGGCTTTATTTCTATCCAGGAAGTGCACATTGGACCTGTGAAGATGTGGGTTGGTGCATGGCTGTTCTGGGCATCCTGGTTCTACACCTGGGCAGCAGGATCACATCGTTGCCAGTGTGAATACATTTGTCCGTCAGAGTCAGGACTGGACCAGAGGTCAAAGACCCCGGTCAGGGAGCGTGTTCGTCATGGTTTGGAACACCAGCACACGCGTCATAAGAGCAGGCCACACCGAAGAAAAGGTAAACTCTGCCTTCATGCAACTTCACCTCACATTGCACTGATTTGAAAAGACAGATGTATGTTGCAGAAGAGTTCGTTAAATTAATGTCAATGTAGTTTGATGTTTTTGATAGATTGTGATGTACTGCTATTGACTTCAGAAACACTGGACAGATCAGTTACTAACATGTTTAGTAAAAATGTAACATTGGACCGCAGAGAAAACCCCCACCACAAGAAATGCATTCATCAAACTTGTATAAATGGAAAATCACTTTTTCTTCTGGTCAAATGTTTTAGTTGTAATTGAATCTCTTTCTTTTTTAAATCATAGACATACATGTTTTGTTTATACATTTTAAAAATATTTTAATAAGCCATTTCTTTTAAAAATAAATTTGATTATTTTGGTGAGTGTTGGCCAAGATTATGAACTTCAACATACCGGTAATATGGGTGAAAAATAAAGTAAATATTTCAATAAAATAGTTTTGCTTTTGAATCACAAAGTAAAAAAACTAAAATGGATTTTGATATTATATTAATTTAATTGTTTAATGTGGCAGACATTTCAAAATGCAGAGACTGCAGTGCTTTTCAAGCAGTCAAGTAACACTAAAGAATTTACTCTTTAAGTCAGTATTTTACACATTCCTTACTACAGCGGACAGATTCATTATTTCTTTGCCCCCTTATTTCATCCCTCCCTCCTGCCCATTCCAATAGTACTTGTGACCTTTGACTATAGAGCATGAAAGAGGTTCATTCCCTGGGCACATCTCAGCCCACCATCATTCCCATGGGTTGTGTTGAGCAGACTCATCCCTCATACTCTCTAAAGCCTTTGTTGCTCACTGAAAGCTGGCCGATGCCGAGGCCATCTAGCCCAACTTGTTGGATCAATATAAGCATCCATCATTTGGCCCCGGCCCTTTCTGGGCCTCACAATGACCAGTTGACGGAACAATACTTTATTTATGTGTGCCTTTGCTACGAATGAACTAGTGGTAGTTCACTTTTCTCTGGCCTGCCCCTGCTTTGGCTATGGCTCTTGGATGATTGACTATTAGCTTCTGCAGTGTTCTTTTTCCACACCTCACAGTTACGGTCGAGCTCAAACCTATTGATTGAGCCACTGTATACGATGTGAGTATACTCTAAACAAAGGGGACTGTAATGAATGGCAGCATATATAATTAATTCTGAATAATATATGCCAAAACATAATGAAGTCAATTACATTGGGAACTACTTTGCCATTTTCCTTATAAAAATAAAATAATAAATGCCACAACCTACCTCAAATAATATGTGTAGTGAAGTAAGAAGAGTGTTTTTTAAATGTTTGTTTTATAATATACTTACACGTGCATATGTAATATAGACTTGCTATGGCGAGCAAAGTCCAGTCATAGATTGAACTACAGTACAGTATGACATGTAGCATCTGTGTAGACTCCTTGGATGTTGAGAAAGATGTAGCATTTCCTTCAATTGTTTTAAGGTTTGAGAGTCTGAATTTCCTGTCTCCTTGCAAGTGTCGACAGAACTGCAGCCACAAATTGACATTGGATTGTCAACACCTTGAAAAATGGAATGGGTACTTAAGTTTACACAACCTAAACTGTTTCAGTAGTGTATGACAACTATTCAGAGCTTGTAGATCAGCTTTTTTTGTGTGTGCCATTTCTGACAATGTTTGCCTATATTAATGACATACAAAAAAATGTTTGATTGAAGTGGTTAAGTAAAATTACCAGTACAGCAATGAAAAAATACTTGGACATCTGGGCACCTCGATGTAAAATTGGCTATTTCTTCTGAAATGTTAAAAAATTGAATATTTGAAAAAGGGTCTCATGTAAAGTAAAGTATACATGATTAGAACATGCTTAAACATTTGACAATTCAGGTCTAATATTTCTACAATTGCTACAAATTGCCACAACATCTATATCCAGTCATTTTGGGGCATAAACAAGAAGTTGAAGTCTGATACTGTACCGTGCATGTTCACATCAGGTATAGGCCTACTTTACATTCCTTAACCATTTTTCAAATATATATATTTTTAGCATTTACGAAAAAAAAACCAATTTTACATCAAGGTCACCAGGTGTCCAAGCCAAGGTGTCCAGTTCTGCCCACATATCCTGTATCCGTTTGAACTAGCTTCAATAGCTATATAGTTCTGCCAACTATGGGTCAGGTCCCTCCAAATAATGCATCTGAAGGGTCGTGAGAAGATTAACACTATTCAACCCGAGTTGCCACTGTACCCGGACTGCTTTTTCCCCGCCTACATCAAATCTCACCAACGGAAATCATATTATCAATTGTCAAATATTCACCTGAAAAGCAACTATAGTAACTAAAGCTTTTATAGCAGAGAAGAAAGTATGCCATTGTCTACTGTATTTTCCTTTGAAGAGGAGGATGGAAAAGCATAAAATGGAAATAGCCTTATACTCAAAGCACAAAAGAATATCAACATTATTATACTATAGCCTACTTTCCATCAGAGTCTTAAAATAATATTTTTAATATTTGGCTTTTTCATTTGCAAAATAATTCAAAAGCATTGAGTTCTGAGGAAATATGTGGATTTAGTTAATAGCCTTAATGTTTTGAAGTCAGATTGTTGAAATGACACTTTTTGCAAGGGTGGCCTTGTCACTGGATAAAGACAGTTTCACAAAGGTCTTCAAAATTTGAGCTTTTTGGTGCAGTAATTTATGAATTAAAATAAGCCTTAACTCTAGTGTATTCCTATAGTAGGCCTAAGCATTATTATATGGAATGTTGTTCAGTAACATGCATGTCTGGTCTCTCCAGCTCTTCAGTAAACAGAACATAATTTACAAGTTACATGTCTGTCGGGATACCACTTTCATCCAATCAGGAGAGAGAACACATAGGATAAATAAAAAGTGGAAGTGAGGAAACAAATAAGCCTACACCAAACAGCGAACACAGCGTTCGGAAATGCGCACCGGGAGCGCACTCGCTATATTAGTTTGCTTTGCACAGTGCGCGTTCAGTGCGCTACCTCTAGTCTCTCCCGAGTCCCGATTGGATTGATTGATTGAAGTATTTAATAACAGATTGTAGAATTACATTACATTTCAATTAAGCACAACTCAATACAAAACTGTTAACTGTGTGGACGACATGCAGCTTTACAATAGCTATAGGGTCCACACCATGTTCAATTCATCATAACATTTAGAGACGTACACTTCTACACACACTTCTACAAACTTCTAAATTCCAGCCAAAAACAGGAAATCATTAGAGGATCGAGGTAAAAGGGGGAAGAAAACATTAAGGATAACATATAAGTAATCCACCTGAGCATGTATATTTGTATTATTTTCTGTTAGTAGCCTCCTAAGTTATAAACCCAACCCAATCTAAACCAGATGGAGAGCCTGGGACGGGAGAGCACTACTGAACAGTGAACAAACACTATAATGATTAGGCGGCTATATGCCTACGATCAAAGAAAGTTTTCGTTTCAACCAAAGAATATCACTTAGCCCTACATCACCGTTAAAGCTATATTTAATTAAAAGGTTAGTGGTGTCGGCCGGGCCGGCTTCCTTCCACCTTCCAGAATTATAGCTCAGCCGCTTTTGTCCAACGTCAAACTAACTTCACACATTGACTGTCTGCAGACTGCAGCCAAACCTGCGCAGCATCCTCAGACTCAGAGGTGCAGCTGTTGGTCACAACAGTCACATCACAAATACATACAAACTGAGCTGGCGCTAGACTGACGTCTGTTCCGTACGTGCAGCCTGGAATTCATTACACTTTCAGCCGGGTCGAATTTACAATTATGTGGCTCTCTGGTGTATTAGCAGATAGTTGAGACCGTTTGAATTTGACATGGTACAGTATCATCTATTGCGTAAATGCGCCGCGCGTTACCGACGCTGCAACCATAACTGTTCTTATGCACAAATTATAGCCTACTTAAAATGACCAGAAGCGTTTTTATTAGAATGGTGGCGTTATGGGGGATCATTGGAAGCCCAGAAGGTACGTGTGCTTGTATTAATTTGTTTGTGTATCACTACTTTTACAAAACATGTTCATCTCTTTTCAGCCTCCATATCGCATGGCTCTCCTCTCCTCATATGGTTATTGTTGGGGTTTTTTTAGGCTACTTGAAAAAATATTTGGGGCAAGACTTGGGGCAACTTATGCTCTTTTGCTTTGACATTGACACATTATGTTAAAGTGCATACCATGAGGCATGCCTGTTAAAGTCTTACGACTTGATTAGATTGGGTTGTTCACTTGCCTGAAAAGGCTATCATCTGTCCTGCCGTGTGTCTTATTGTGTTTACTGTTTATTAACTACCAGAAATCTCAGCCTGTCACTTTTGGATAGTTCAGCTCATTTTGCAAGTGGATATTGGGGTGGGGAAGCAGGTCCCAGAAAATGATAATTAGTCAAATTGTGAATCTGCACCACCACTGTCTCGGTTGCATAGTTTGTTAACATATGAGTTTCACTGAACTGAACATTAAAAATGTCACAGTTGACTGTGTAGTGATTGTTGCCGTAATAAATCAGGATGCTGTCAACAGCCCTGTCCTAATAATGGCAGACCAAGAGCAAGAGGTCATTGAATGATGACTTCAAAAAAGAAAGTCATCACAACCACAATTCTATTTTGATTTTCACTTCTGGGCCACACATTCAGTTTACAGTTTACACAGATGATGACTGCATCAATTAAGCATTTTAATACAGGGATTCATTTAAAATATAGGCTACAGTCACATTTCTGAAATGAAAACATAAAATGGTATGTTTTTCTTTGCATGTTTATTAGTTACTGACTAATAAGACTGTCCCCAAGAGTGAGGACACATAAAAAAGTAAACAAGTATGGTAAATGTTGTGTCCTCTCATAATGACAGCCTAAAAGTCACTTTTAGTGGAATTCCTGTATAAATGTGATCTTTTGTTCTGTTCCGGATACGGTGTTGATGAGGGAGTTCCACTGGCTTTTGTTGTGGATGACTGAGCTCAAGTTTCCTGTCCTGTGCAGGAAGTTGATCACAGTCCCCCCCGTTTCCTTGAATGTGGTCATCTATTCAAACAATAGCATTCCAACACTGTTGGTTGCAAATAGACGTTGTTTGTTGGGGTAGCAGCACTGAATACTGTTTGTTGCCATTCTGAAAAAGCTACTTTAATGAAAGCAGGGTTGGTGCTACCTACTTCTAGGGGTCTGCTGTTTGGGTGTGGTGCTTCCCCACATAAATAAAGAGTTAACTACAGCCTTTTACTTGAAAACAAAACCACATGGTTCCAGATGCAGCCTAACGGCCGTTGGTTTTGATGAAGACTGACGTTCACTTGCTTTGGCTCCATTTCTAACCTTATTATGCAGCATAAGCATGCACGCCTGTACAGCCACCTCTCCTGTTATCAAACATCCGTACTAGATACATGTTAAACTATATAACCATACCAATACCATATCCCTTCTTTAGGTTCTAGGGTACATGCAGAGGAGGTTCCACCGCGCATTATACACCATCCCTCTGATGTGGTGGTGAAAGTAGGCTATCCTGCCACACTGTCCTGCCGGGCAGAGGGAAATCCTGAGCCCACCATTGAGTGGCTGCGCAATGGCCAACCTGTGAACATGGACGTCCAATCGCCGTCGACAGCAATCGTTTTATCAGAAGGAAGCATTTTCTTCCTGAGTGTGGACGGAGGAAGGAGGGGCCAGTCAAACGAAGGCGTGTATACATGTGTGGCGAGGAACAGTGCGGGCAAAGCCACCAGTCGCAACGCTTCATTGTATATTGCAGGTAAGACTTGTGCAACTGGCTGAGGGATTATTGTGTATTGGATATAAGGATTGAGATGAGCTGGAGAGAAAAGAAAAACCCAGGATAGATACAGCTCTATCACTTCAGAGAGAAGATGAGAGCAATGTGGGACTGTACATGTATTTATGGTGAAAGAGTCAGAGGTCCAATGTCAATGTTTGTTTGAGAGGAGGGAGTCAAACAATGCTGGTGGTTGACCTCTGACCCTCAGTGTTTACTTATTGGAATGCCCTTGAGGTGCTGCACATGCTGCTACTCTTTCTTGGGTCCATGCAGCTTCAATGGATAAGACTAGCGTGGAAACACACCAGAACAACAGAGTCCTTTCCTGACTGCAACACAAAAAAGATAAAGAAAAAGAAAATGCCCCATGCTAAATGCTGTTCCCAGGATTTAGATGGAACGCCAGTATCAAATAGTTTATGTACGCATTAAAGAGTCATCTGCAATCAATGAGATAAAAGGCTTTAAAAAAGCCTTTGAAACTTGTAATAAAAGTAAATGTGCGTTCACTACTGTACTACATTCCATGTGTTGAACAGCAGTATATAGCACAGGGTTTGACACCAACAGGTTGCCCGACTGCCCGTGGCAAGTAAATAAAATATTCAGGCAAGCAGAGTTTGCTTTCTGGTTGCCCGATAGGCATGTGCATTCCATCTTCTTCATGAAATATTGTAGGCTATTTATGAAGAACAATGCTACATTCATTCTACATTCAACCCCTGGCATCTAATTTACAGATGGTAAAGATACCTTTGATTGCATGGCTAACATGGACTGGTCTGTTGGTTTGTTGGACAAGTTTGATTAATTGCTGCTTTTTTTTAATCCATCAATTACAAAAGGGGGCCCTAATACAAAAACGAGACAATTTGATGAGGTTCGGCTGCCCCTCGTCCATTATCTGAATAGTGGTAGCACCTAATGAACAGGATACCATTGGTGTGGTCAACTGTCTATCGTACAAATTGTATAATGTTTTATAATCTGTTCTTAATAAAACTGCGGAGCGTATACAGTATCTCCACCAGGCTTAAACAGGGCTGTGGAATAGTCGTGGGTTGCAGCTGCCAGGAAGCGAGGAAGCTTGGGGATGGAGGGTATATGGTTCAACTTTCCACATTTGTGCTGCTCCTAAGTTGTTTAGGAGGTGCACTCTATAGAGGCCCCTCAACATCAGATTCCAATGTGGGGTTTATAGAATATATGGCATTGTTTTGTAAGAAATATAATATTAATAAATTAATAAAATAACAATATTGCCAATGCTACAACTAAATTGTGTGACCAACCGTTCTTCTCCACAATAAAGTGCTACGGGACGAATTCAAGGTTCAACCCAGTGATGTGGTGGTTGCGGAGGGAGAGGTAGCCGTCATGAACTGTGCCCCCCCAGTGGGACACCCTGAACCTAATGTCACCTGGAGGAAGGATGGACATCCTATCAACAGCACTGATCACCACTACACCGTAAGACCCTCGGCCTGCCCTGAACTTATATCCTATTGTGTCACCTGTGTATATATACTATACTTCTTCCTACTCCGTTTTGGATGTGTAAAGAAAAGTCATAGTACTTTCTTTGTGATTATTGTTATACGTTTTAAATTGCACTTATTTTAATTCTTTGACTTTGTTGTCGAATTTTAACATGTTCGTAATAAAGCTTTTCATTCGTTCGTTCGTTCATTCATTCATTCATACTACATACAGTAAAACGAATCAATTATTAGTTTTTTCCGTTTCTACACTGAGTTTTAAGCTCAATACAGTATATGCACAATCGCCCAACATTGTGCTTGCCAAAAAGCACATTGTATATCCCATCCTGTCTTCCAGGAGCTGAGTGGAAAGCTGATCATAGCCCCTGCAGAGAGAAACAACTCAGGGGAATATGTCTGTGTGGCTACCAATACTGGAGGAGTGAGAGAGAGCAGGGCTGCTCGGCTGTCTGTGCTGGGTGAGGATGAGAGCACTGTGTATTTTTGTTTTATCCATGTACAGATCCATCTACAGTATGTTCTCCGCTGTTTTGTACTGGGGAGGGGAGGAGGGGGCAGATCTAGAAGCTCACATTGTGAGGTGTTGTATATCAGCTATTTTCTTTTGTCTCTTACATTATTTGCAAATTTGGCCAATGTTTGACCATTTGTATAGTTTGTTAATTACTTTTGATGTCATAGCCTCTTTTATTCTTTTTTAGAGGTATTAAAAAGGTCTCAAAGGTCCTTGTCACTGTTACAATCATCATGTGGGTGATCCACAGGTTGAGAACCTACAATAAATCCTTTTGTGTCAGGCTTACCGTCCTAAACAATGGTCCTAATAAGCAATCTCAAAGCCAGTATACCTTCAACATGTCAATAATACTAAACATTCGAAGCATAAAGTGGTACAAACTATAGCAACAGTTAATACCCACCCACCAGTACAGAACTAAATTCTTGCAACCTCCTTCTCTAGCTAAGCCTGTATTGATGCTGAAACCAATGAACATGTCAGTGCGGACTGGGGAGTCGGCCCAATTCTACTGCCAAGCCAAAGGGGACCCGCCACCTGCTGTGGTTTGGAGCAGAGCACAGGGACCATTGCCCAATGGCAGGTACTACAAACCATAACCAAATTCATTTTTAATAAATACATGTATAGTGCTAACCCCCCCCCCCCCCCCCCCCTTCCCCCCCAGCAAGTATTTGGTTACAGTGGCAAGGAAAAACCCCAAGTAGAACAAGGTAGTGGGAGCGGCCATCTGCCATGAGAGTTCAGTTCAGTTCAACTTCAAACTCAACTATATCTCATGAATATCCAGTAGTGAAATACTACATGTGCTTACTTTTTATTCATGTAACAAGGACTGGTAGAAGCATTAGTGGTAAGAAGAGCATACGAGCAGAGTGCTAGAAATGCCACTCAGTTCTATTGCAACAATGTCTGAACTACAATAAAGATGGCGACACATCTAGCGTCCATTCCCAATGGAATAGTAGGGAGACCACCTCCAACCACTGCAGATGTGTTAGTTATATTGCATTGGACCCAGATTGTAACTTTAGTATATCTTAGCAGAGATGGTGAAAATGTTCTGGCGTCTGTCATTATTTCTTTTATCATTGGTTAATTTATCTATTTGTGCAGGTATCTGGTGAACCCAGACCAGAGTCTCCAAATCCACTATGTGACAGCCCAAGATGCTGGGATGTACACATGCACTGCTGTTAATGACGTGGGTGTAGTCACTGCCAGTGCACAGCTACTGGTTGAAGGTAAGCACTGCTGTTAATGACTTGGATGCAGTCACTGGAAGGTAAGCTAAGGTTGCCAGAGTCAGATACAACCAAAACACTGCCCAGGATGCACACATTGGTGGACAAAATGACCCTGAATAGTGTGTGATGTGAGCCGTTAAAAAAATATAGTAATGTTGGCCACCAGTTCTGGCTCCTCATTCATTCAAAACTATAAAACTATTTACGCAATAAATAGGGCCTCACAAAATATGGAAAGCTTGGAGTGAAGCATCCACTTCACAAAACTAAAAGGTTTACCCCCAAATTTGAAAATGTAAGAATAGAAAATACAATCAGCCAGGGTGACAGTTTATGATGTTCAATTACATAGGTTATTTGCCGTTTCTAAAACGAAGTGTATTGTGTTATCAGAGGCAGCCAACACCAAACTGAAAGATCTTCACAGAGAGCTGTCTGCCCTGCGGGTGGAACTGGAAAATATCACCATCATGGCCCCTGCATCGAACATGTCCCAAGTACAGTGGAAGGTAATGGGACAGTGCTTACTGTGCATCTTTAGTATAGTTTGGCTTCTACGTGATCGCACGAAGCTGTTAATGCCTCCCGTCTTTGTAACTTGTCTCAGTAACTTGTCTAATTTCAAATTTTGACAAAATAAATGCTGTAAAAGCAGCTTTTGCACAAAGTGCGTGCTTATCACAGCCGTTGTGCAATTCTTCTGACAGTAATCATGTGTTCTTTCTCTACACAGCTGCAGTCCCTCCCGGCCGAGCCCCACTACCTCGATGGCTTTGAGGTCCTCTACCGCTCTCTGCTGCCTGCCAGCTCTGACTGGGCTGCAAAGAGAGTGACGCTGCCTTATTATCAGGCCCAGGTTGGCCCCTTGAAGAGAGGCTACAAGTATGAGTTCAAAGTCCGTCCCTACGGCAGCAGTCTGTACGGCAGGGAGAGCAACACGAGACACCTGAGAGTGCCTGAGACAGGTGAGAAATGTTTCAGCGTTGGCCCCTCACATCACACGGGTGTGATTCTTTTACTTAAGAAAAAGTATTAATACTGCAATGTAGAAAATACATTTAAGAGATCAGCTAATTTTGTAGTAAAAGTACAAAGGTATTGGTTTAAAAATGTACTTGAAGTACCAAAAGTAGAAAGTAACCATTGATCCTGGTCTCTAAAACTACCTCCCCCTGGCCAGCCAGGGCGCCTGATGGAGGGGAAAGGAACTGGTCAGATGTACTTGTGCTACAGTACGTCCGGCCGGGGAAATCCCCCTCTGTCAGGTGAAAAGAAGCAGCTTGGACTCCTCATGCATAGAAGCATGAGGTCAGTCCGCTGAACACAAACATTGAATGCCATCGACAATGAATGGCCAGCTTTGAGTGTTTGTGTAAACACAAACATTGAATGCCATTGACAATGAATGGCCAGCTTTGAGTGTTTGTGTAAACACAAACATTGAATGCCATTGACAATGAATGATCAGGTTTGAGTGTGGTGAGGACGCAAATTCTGATTGGCCAGAATGAGATTAGAGGATAACAATAACAACACAAGAATAAAGACAGAAATTGTGATTGGTCGGAATGAGACGAAGTATGATGACGTATGATAAGAGCACCCCTCAGTCACTTCACATGGGTGTTGATTTAAAAAATGCATCACGACGCATTGTATATGGCCAAAGTGTATATATGGCTGAAGTGGTTCACTGTATGTTTTGCAATCATAATAAAAATATACATAACAATATAAGTAACAAGAAACTAAAGTTATCAAATAATTGCAGTGGAGTAAAAGTACAATATTTGCCTCTTAGATGTAGTGGAGTAGTAAAGTAAAAGTATTGGAAATTGGAAATACTCAAGTAAACTACAAATACCTTAAAATTGTAAATGCACTTTACTTTCCACCACTGCAAACATCCGTATTGCTTCACACTTTGCATCCCAAGATGATACTGTATGTGTTGTGTGACCCTTGCCATGTTCCCATAGTGCCCAGTGCATCACCGCGGGAGGTCTCTATAACGATAAACCCTGAGCAAAATAACACAGTCCATCTGAGCTGGGAGCCTCCACCTCATGACGCTCACAACGGTATCATACAGGGTTACCAGGTACAGAGCCACACCGACAGTACACAACAGTACACAAATGTTCTTTCCACAACGAGTCAGTCTAGTTTTAGTCACTTTAGTCATCTGAAATGTTTGTGTTTTAGACATTTAGTTTGACTAAATATCATAAGATTTGAATCGACTACATTTACAGTTGTTTTTTTTCTGACAAAAATCTATGTTGGTGGGCCTTGATTGATGGCTTCATAATGCCTGATTTTAGACTTGGTTGTATGTTGAAAATAGCCAATCTACAAGTTCACAATGCATAGCTTGTACATCTGCTTGTTTCAGAACGGAAAACCCAAGTGCGACCAAACAAACTGGATCTCTTCTGCACTAGTCCCTCCCTAACATTTTAGTCGAGTTTGTATTTGTTGACGCGAGCATACATAATCCTTCCTCCTTGAATTCAATTTGATTACCATATATGTTTGCCTGTCTGCCTGTCCAGGTGTGGTGCATGGAGTCAGTGGGTCAGCAGCAGTACCACAACTGGACAGTGGATAGTGGCCGACACAGTCTGGACATTGTCGCCCTGACCCCAGGAAAACAGTACTGGGTCACTGTGGCGGCTGCCAACGGAGCAGGGACAGGGGCAAAGAGTGAACCCTGTGGCTTCATCATAGGTTAGGATTATAAAATAGTAGCCAATTCATCATAAAATATTTAAACCCAGCCGGCTGCGTTGGACCTGTGCTCTTTAAATATCTCAACAGAAAAACACATCAAGCAACTGTAGATATGTGATAGTTATACATTTCTTCATATAATATAAGACAGAACTTTTCACACCTACCTCCTTGGCTCTCAGATCCTGTGAAAGGTGGCTCCGCTCAGTCAGACAGCCGTGGTGGAGAGGAGTCCCCGGTCCTGGCCTTGCTCAGAGATCCAGTGTTCATTGGCAGTGTTGCCGCCCCCATGTGTTGCGTCCTGATGGCCGCAGCTGTCTGCTTCTTCCGACGGCACGGGAGGCCAAGGCACCTGGGAACAGGCAGCAGGAGGAAAGCTAAAGGTACAGACGGAGGAGGCAGCTTACCTTTAAGTCTGCACTGAAAAGTGTTCATCAACCCAGAGTTAAATTTACATTATCTCTGTGCTCGTCTTCTCAGGTTTACACAAACTGGCCAGTGACGACCTCATCATAAAACACAGGTAAACAAGCACAGCACAGTTTAGGGAGTGGTACAGTAATAAGAAAGACATTGGTTAAACTGGCCTCATGTTTTTCAAATTAAATTCAAATGTTACTGCCAAAATGATTTAATGTAAACAAAATTACTACATCATTGTTGTATAGTCATTCAACAAAAAGCTAAATGACCAGAAATATAACTCACTAATTGATTTTTCTTTTTTCCCCTCCTATGAACACAATGTAATGCAACTGTAGTTATAGCCGAATCTTAGATTGCCCTCACTCCTGATTTGTTTGATTTATCAATTATCTGTGATACCTGAAACATTTCCTCCTTTAGCTTGGTGGACCAGGTGAGAACAATGTAATTCAAATTGCATTGTTAAGCCTGAAACATACTCCACACAAGAACGTCAATGTGGATTGACAAGCTAAGCAAGACTGATTTCACATGTTGCATTCTGGATTGTTTAACCAGAAAATCATAATGTGGCACGAGTATTGATGTTTTCTATACTAGCAGGCAACTACAGAATTAAGCTGTCGTCTTGGATTTGTGTCCTCTTCTACTCTTTCAGAATAATAGCAGGTTATAGGAACAAATATAAGCCTATGTTGGTTTATTACCTAGACCGTTGAGTACAGTATTGTGTGGAGTAGGCTATGTTTCAGGCTTTACAATGAAGACATCCTTCAGTTTAAAGTGTCACAGGATGCTGTGAGCACACATTATATTTGACTTCAAGCAACATAGCCTGCTATTCCCCACAGGATGGCAGCACCAGACTCCCCATGGATGTCTGGAGCATGGAGACCAGCCTATTCCAATGAGAAGTACCAGGGCCTGTGGGTCCAAACTCAGCAAAGTCCAAGCACCAGAAGTGCCAGTGAGTGTATAACATGTATAAGTGTAATAAGTGTATAAAATGTATAACTGTATTATTGTGTGTGTATATCTATATATAATTATGTAGACACACACACACACACACACACACACACACACACCCCTTCTTTCCATCTCACAGGTCTGCCTGTCACAGCCAAGAAGGACCCCAGCTGTGCTGACTCAACTGTCCCCATCGTGCCTGACAGCTGTGGCGTCTACGGTACCTTCTACGTGGACCTGACAGCGAACGGTCTCAAGACCTTTAATAGCCCTGGCCGGCGCCCAAAGATGCCCCACAACGTGGTTCCCCAGCAGCAGCATGGCACTGAAACCATCCGCATATCTTCCCAACCCATTTCCCAAACCCCTGCATCTGGCTGCAACGAGGCACTGCCCTGGAAACAGGCTCTTCGCTCCCAGCCCAAGATGGGCATACTAAGAGAATCATGGGAGAAGAACCACAACAAGCAAGGTGAATAACTACAGATGGAAGCCTATGTCAAGGGGTGCACTCATGTCTTTTCTCTCTCCATATCTACGAGTTGCTGTTAGTTTTGTTACTGCTTTAGCAACTCTTAAGTAAATGGCCGGTGGCTTAGTGATGAGAGAAACTCTAAAAGGCTGACTTGAAGCATTGTGTTACATGTTCATTAAATGTGAACACATAAGATAGTATTTAACCCTGTTTTTGAGTGATTTTATACTTTAACAGTTTGCAGAAAAAAGCACAGGAAAGTACAGTATAATACAAGGTCTGCTAAAAGGAAAAACCCAAGAAATCCTATGGCTTGTTTCCAGTGGGGTCCTTCATATTCAATTAATCTCTGATTAATTGAATATGAATTGAAACTCAGTGTGATGAGTATTTCAAGAAAGGCAATATCAGGCCTTAATACAAAACACTTTGAAGGCACAGAGAAACTAGAACGGTATTCCTATATAAATGCAATCCATTTACCATTTAGGATAACACTCACAACTCTTCTCTCTCCCCTAGAATTGCATGCAGTCAACAGCGTGCCTTTGGTGCAAACCAGGAACCACACATATGTGTCTAATGCCTACAAACAGAGACTCGGTCATCTGCCACCAGGTCCGTTCACCTATAGTTCTGTCAGTGCACTCTACTCACCTACTGATCCACTGTGTGCATGAATGTGTTGGCGTGTGAGAGTCCAGGGTAAAGTGTTGCACCCTTCTTTGTCCTTAATTCAGGGTTGATTGCAGGTGTGGTAGTCTCAAACGCATGAGAATTAGGGTGGAAAGATTCTTCTTTGTGGGGTCTTATGGCATTTGGCATCCAAATGGTTGCATTACCACCCCCTTCTGTTAATCTCAGTATCTTTACTTAGTCTACCCCATAAATCAGTTTATTTTATTCTAAACACTGTGCCTCTCCCCACATTATCCTCTGCTGCACATTTTAAGGAAGACAGAGACTAAAAAAATAATATTCTCCCTTTTATTTTTCCATGCTCAATTAAAGTGCTCAAAGTGTAAAGTGTAGCAAACGTTTCTGTGACCTATCTATGAACCACTGACATGACATGTATGACATGTTTCTAGGGCTCTAGGCCAAAGCAGTTGCTCATGATCAAGGTCATCAAGGAATCTAATCAAGTTCATCACCATGGCAATTACAGGGGAAACTACTTTATATATAACCCAATGACATAGAAGGTAATAAGGTATAGCATTATTTTGTTGTTGGATGTACAGTATATAGCATTATACTGTACATCCAACAACAAAATAAATGGAAAAGCTGTGTGTGAGAGAGGTAAACAATTCATGTTAGATGGTAACTAGCATAACATTTGAGGAAGTGCACACTTCATGACTGGTTGCAGTGGTTGGCTTTTTGGTTTTCATTATTAACTATTTAGGAAATCTTATCTTACTACTCTAATCTAGCCTATATCAAAAGTGACTGTTACAAAAAGCTGGTGCCAGTAGCTCTACAAAACAATAGTAATCGGACAATCAGTCAGCCAAAGGCTGCCCTGAAACTCTTCATTTTAACATGCCTTCTAGAGAGGAACAAAACAAAACACTAAAGACAAAAGGGTGTAGGTCAAGAACATGGTGACCGCAAACTTTTGGGCACCAGCGTTCAGACCACACACCCACCATCCCATGGACAGTGTCTAGCATTCAGACCACACACCCACCATCTCCATGGACAGTGTCTAGCATTCAGACCACACACCCACCATCTCCATGGACAGTGTCTAGCATTCAGACCACACACTCACCATCTCCATGGACAGTGTCTAGCATTCAGACCACACACCCACCATCTCCATGGACAGTGTCTAGCATTCAGACCACACACTCACCATCTCCATGGACAGTGTCTAGCATTCAGACCACACACTCACCATCTCCATGGACAGTGTCTAGCATTCAGACCACACACCCACCATCTCCATGGACAGTGTCTAGCATTCAGACCACACACCCACCATCTCCATGGACAGTGTCTAGCATTCAGACCACACACTCACCATCTCCATGGACAGTGTCTAGCATTCAGACCACACACTCACCATCTCCATGGACAGTGTCTAGCATTCAGACCACACACCCACCATCTCCATGGACAGTGTCTAGCATTCAGACCACACACCCACCATCTCCATGGACAGTGTCTAGCATTCAGACCACACACCCACCATCTCCATGGACAGTGTCTAGCATTCAGACCACACACCCACCATCTCCATGGACAGTGTCTAGCATTCAGACCACACACTCACCATCTCCATGGACAGTGTCTAGCATTCAGACCACACACTCACCATCTCCATGGACAGTGTCTAGCATTCAGACCACACACCCACCATCTCCATGGACAGTGTCTAGCATTCAGACCACACACCGTCACCCACCATCTCCATGGACAGTGTCTAACACACTGCCAGTGAGCACAGGCGCCAACACTTGTTTAAAAAGTAAAGGGACAGGCAGATGATTGGTCCAGCTTGATTGGCGGCGCGGCATAGCAACAGGTAGGTCTCCTCCCACACATGGTAACAGGACCTAGACTGAAAGCTGATATCAGTGTTCCACTCTCAAACCATAAATGCATAGGCATATAGATAAGTATAATATATATTTATATTATATTACATTATTATCTTAACATAATACCATTATGTAACAATGCATTATGCAGAATGTCCCATTTCAAGTTTTCAAATGTATACAAATCTTTGCGACACTTGTAGCTTGTAGATCTGCTATTGTCAAATGGCCAAACTGTATATAGGGCGGAAGTGGTTACTGTATGTTTTGTAGTAATAATCAAAATCTACAAAGTACTCAAGTTTTCAAATAAATGTATCGTTAAGTAAAAGTACAATATTTGGATCAGAGATGTGGTGGAGTAGAAGTAGAAGTAGAGGAAACTGGAAACACTAAAGTACAAATACCTCGAAAATGTGGTATAGTATATTTGATATGGGTATTAACACTGTGCACCGGGTGTCTGTGGTGGCCCCTGCAGGTGGACGCTCAGAGTGTGCTAAACTGGCAGGCTCTCCCCGGAGTACCCGGAGTCCCCGCATCCTCCATTACTCCACTTCGCTCCACTATGTCGACATGCTGCCCACCCCACCGCCCATACCCATAGACGACACCACGGACACGCACAGCCTCACCTCCGAGGAAGGGTGAGACATGTGCAGATTAATACACCTACAGCTCACAATTATGGAGGGTGGATTTACTGGATTATACAGTATGCGCACGGCCGCACACACAGTGCACACTCACACACACGACTCCTCTTTCCGTCTTAACTGTCCATTGTTCACGTTGTCCTGTATCCTGGCTTTTGCCAGACACATAATGTGGATTCACGTTCTGTGTCTGGCAAAAGCCAGGCTAGTTTACCTTGCACCTTTAAAACATCAGAATGCTGTTGACTGATCCATCTGGCACAGTCTATATGAAATTGAGCCACCTGTTTCCTTCAAGAAGGGAACATCAAAATGCTCATTTTGCTTCATTCAATAAAATCAAAACACGTTCCGAGGTCGAGTCTCAAGGCCAAGGATTCATGCAGGAGGCTTTCCCACATAGCTTGTACATTCCCGTCCAGGTCGGGACTCGGGAGATGAACTGCTAGCTCTGCTTGTGCGGGGAGGCAAAGGTTGTAGTATGTGAGGAAAAGAGATAACACTAACAGGAAAGTGGACCCGGCTCCCTCAGATCCAAAAAAATACAGAATCAGATTCAAAAACAGGAACACGCGATCGAGGCAGCCTTGACTTGTACAACTAGAAGGGGAAGGTTAGGTAGCTGGTAGTCTCTCGAGACAGACTGTTGACTTTTCAAAGGAAAAGAGGGCACTGTTTTTCCTTAATTTTTTGACGATGGGTTGGCTAGCTGGTAAATCCTGTCGGATATGTCATAAAAAACTACATTCATTCCCCAAAGAAGGCTGTTACCTGCCGAAACGTTGGTTTCATTCATCTTTTTTTGTGGCTTTCGCCTTTATTTTATATATTTTATGGAGGGACAGACAGTAGGCTGACAGGAAATGGGGAGAGAGATGGGGGGAAGACATGCAGTGAAGGCCGTCGGGATCGGGAGTTGAACCCGCGGCACACTGCCAGACTGGATTACCAGCCAAGGTGCCTGGACCACTGAGCCATGGCCCAGGCCGTTTTCATTCAGCTTTGTCCAGAATAAAATATTGGCACTTGGGCTACCAGTGTGTGTGCGGCCACTTGATTGTCTTTTGAAGACCATCATTTGGATAACAAACTAAGTGAACACACACCAGAGGTGGAAAGTAACTAATTACAATTACAGTACTCCTGTTGCTGGATACGAGTACATTTCCCGTTCTAATGGTATTTTGAGTATATTCTTATTCTGGTTGTAGTTAATTTAGCTTATTCAATGTATTCATCTTCACTATAGGTCACAGACAACTGAGACAAGAGTCATTGACACTTCTTCTGGTGAAGAACCACATACTACTTTTGAATAATTGAGATAAAGTCATAATGTTCTCCAAATCTCCTGCATCCCACTCAGCTCCAGCCGGTCTACCAAGCTAACAGTGGACGTGGGGTCTGTTCGCTCAGCATGTCCTGCATCAGGCCACCGTAGCCCCCCTGACACCCCCAGCACCATCGGTTGTCCCTCCTACACAGGCCACCGTAGCCCCCCTGACACCCCCAGCACCATCGGTTGTCCCTCCTACAGCCACTTTTCCACCGCCTCTTACCGCATGTCATTGGACCGTGAGCAAGGGGCATCGATGACATCACAGGAAGTTTCCCAGTACCTCGAGCTCAGCCCCAAGAATGAGAGGCGTGGGTAAGGTCAACACAGAGGCCAGACTGGAATCTGAGATTTTCTTACTAACTGATTGGTTTTCAAACCTTTCGTGCCCAAAGCACATTAATCTCAAGGCTGTATTCATTCATGCCCAAAATAGAGATGTCAGGTTGAAAGTGGTTACATTCATAATTGTTCCCTTTTTTAGGATTTTATATAGGCCTACAATTTACAATTCAGGCATTTAGCAGACGCTCTTAATAATACAGAGCGACCTACAGTAAGCAAGGACAACACAAGGTATCGAAGGTAATGCATCAAATAAAATTACGGCGGAAGATTGGGGATGAGGGCAGATTCACACTATGCAGATGTTGTGGTAGAGTGAATGCTGCGTACCGTTCCCCGGAGCGGATCGCCCAACCATTCCGGGGCCACATGGAGGTAGTCTCGGAACGATTGTAGTGTACTCAGATATGGATCGATGCAATGTCAAAGCTTTGAATACAGTTGAATGAAGTGTACTCGGGTGCGGAAGAATCAAGGCTAATGTGAATCATGGCCAGCGGTGACCAGGGTGACCAGTCATATCCGGGAACAGTATGAATCAAACTGACTCACTGTGAATCTGCCCTGATGTTCTAATTGCAATGGGGAGTTCATATAATTTCCGTACAAATAACCGATTTAGTAAAACATAAAAAACTAAAAACTAAACATGCAGAAATAATGTGCGATTGTCACAAAATCTCACGGCACAAGTACAGTATGTATGACAAACTGTCTGGGAACCACTGCAATAGCTCATGTAAACAAGCACACATTGTTAAATGTAACCTATAGAGTATTTAATGACCATCCTGTCACACTCTGTCCCCTCAGTGCCCTGAAACAGCAGCCTCCCTCCACGTCGTGTCCCTTCTCCCCCACTATGGGATACATCTGCGGTCCCCACCCCTCAGATCAGCTGGAGGATGACACTGCCGGCGATGACGAACAGGAGGCCGCTCCGCCCGTGTCGCGCCGGGCCCGCATCCAGAGCACGCCTTCTTCCTGCTACAGCGAATGGGAGGGCTCGCTGTGGAACAGCTGGGGTTCGGTCATGGAGGGCGACATGGCCAGCGCCCGCACCAGCCTCATCAGCTCGGCTGACGGCTCCTACATGAACGATGCCAATTTCGCCCGCGTCCTGGCTGTGGCGGCAGAGTCCATGAGTGGAGCCTCCCTCTCAGGTAAACACTTGTTTTTGTTTGTTTGAAAATTATGTATTATGGGGCGGGCGGTGCAAAGCATTTCCGGGGGTCCCCAACCAAAAATGTTGGGAACCAGTCTTACACCACTGGTTCCCAAACACTGGGTTTTCACTTTTGGTTTCAATTATTAAAAATAAAATACATTTATATTTAAAAAAAACACATTTCACTTTTTTTTAGACGGACTGACAGCCATATATGGTGGCATGACGTGTCACGAGGCGTGACTGACGGATCGACAGACTGACAGATTTTCATAGTAATCAGCGACCTAGTACGGTGAAATAATATAAAAGTAAATACTGGCCAAAAATATTCCAAAAATAGTTAACAAAATTAACACTTGATGGCTAAACTCAGGAAAAACAACAAACCACAACTTAAAGAAAATGAGCAGGCTATGCCATTTCCTTTCATTTCATTTCATTTCATTTCATTTCTATTTCATTTCCGGGCTTACCTGGTGTTGTCACCTGCAAGTCCCAAGCCAAACTGAACTTCCCTCACCTTTAGCATGCCTGCCTTTTAAACAGGTGGGGCAAACCATCCCAGTAATCAGTAATGCATAACACAATTAACTCATTGTCTAACTAAGGCCCATGAGTAAACTTTCACCATTACTATTATTTTAAATGATTTACAAACACTCAACTATATTTCAGAGGCCCAATTCTTTTACAGATTATTAAATAAGATATAACATTAAAACACCCCTCCTCATCTACAATACTTGGCACCCTCCAATCTAGAGAGGAGGGCCAGCACTGATGAGGTGAGCTGACCAACAAATACCGTAATTCAATTTCAGTGTCAACAAACATATTTAAAACTCTCTTTCAATCATTCTGTTAAATTACTTAAAATTTTAATTTGTACAATATATGAAACATGAAACAAATTGAACAGTCACTTCCAATCGAGCTGGTGTTGTCATGATGGCTGTGTGCAAGGTCCTTGATTGTGTGTTTGTGTGTAAGGCATAGGCTGCTCCGGGACACCCCCAATCCAACCCTTGATGCCAAGTACCAGATTAGATTAGATTAGATTAGATAGATAGATAGATAGATAGATAGATAGATAGATAGATAGATAGATAGATAGATAGATAGATAGATAGATAGATAGATAGATAGATAGATAGATAGATAGATAGATAGATAGATAGATAGATAGATAGAACATACAAGTAAGAATAAGAAGGATAAAAAAGTACTGTAGTATACAGAAGAAGCAAGGCAGAAAGAAAAAATCAAGAAACTAAAATAATAATAATAATAAACAGTGCAAACAAGTACAACATATCCAGTCGATCAGTGCGTCATAATAAAGTGTATTATTCAGAGTCCTATTCTCTACCATTGATCGACTTTTAAACCCCCCCAGTCCTACAAGCAGTCATTCCCGGCCTCTAAAGCTAAGTGTAATGAGTTTGCATGCTTTTTTGATAACAAAATCTTTAACATTAGAGCTGATATTATGAATGGTGCTGCTGCTAGCGCAAACCTTCAAACAGCAGCTAATGGTTCCAGGGTAGATCCCTCCAGGGGGAGCCTATTATCGTTTTGCGCAATTGATGAAGACGAACTCCGCAAAACCATATCACAGATGACATCTTCCTCCTGTTCATTGGATACAATTCCCACCACCTTTCTCAAAGAGGTCTTAGACAGTGTGATTGGAGATATCCTAAAAATTGTAAACAGCTCTCTACAATCAGGCGTCTTCCCAGACTCGCTGAAGACTGCCGTAGTTAGGCCCCTACTCAAGAAACACAATCTTGATCCCTCTGTTTTGGGTAACTATCGACCCATTTCAAATCTACCCTTTCTGGGCAAGGTTTTAGAAAAATGCATCTCTCATCAATTGGATGTATTTCTACAGAACAATAATGTGCACAACAAATTCCAATCTGGCTTTAGGAAAAATCACAGCACAGAAACAGCACTTGTAAAAGTAATGAATGATCTTAGGGTGTCTGCTGACAAGAAACATGTATCCGTTCTCTTACTTCTAGATTTAACGGCTGCATTTGACACGATTGATCATTCAATTTTAATACAGCGTCTGGAGCACTGGATAGGCCTGTCTGGTACGGCCCTGTCCTGGTTCTCCTCCTACCTATTAAACAGAAGTTACTTTGTCAATCTAGCCGAGTTTGACTCAGACAAACACGACATCAGTTCTGGTGTTCCACAGGGCTCGATTCTTGGTCCTCTGCTGTTCTCCTTGTACATTCTGCCATTGGGCGAACTCATTACCAATCACGGAGTCAATTTTCATTTTCTATGCTGATGATACCCAACTATATCTTTCTGTGGCCCCAGATGATCCCTGTGCTTTAGACCCGCTGTTGAACTGTCTGTCTGGCATCAAATGTTGGATGAGTGAGAACTTTCTCAAGCTGAATGAGGATAAGACAGAGGTTCTCATAATCGGTTCTAGCGAGCAGAAAGAATCAATAATAAGCAGACTTGGCAACCTGACTGTAGAAAGTAACAGTACAGTAAAGAACCTGGGGGTTATTATTGATTCTGAACTGAATTTTAATTCACACATTAATCATGTTACCAAGATTGCCTTTTTTCACCTTAGAAATATTGCACGAATCAGAGCCTATTTGTCCTTGGACGATGCAAAAACGCTAATCCACGCCTTTGTTTTTTCTCGGCTTGACTACTGCAATGCACTCTTTTCAGGACTGCCTAAGAAAACGACTGACAGATTACAACTTGTCCAAAATGCAGCAGCTAGAGTTTTAACTAGAACTAAGATGAGAGAACATATTACTCCAGTTTTGGCATCACTGCACTGGCTTCCGGTTGTTTTTAGGATTGATTTTAAAATTATTTTACTTGTCTATAAAGCTCTCAATGGTCTCGCACCTCCGTACCTCCGTGACTGCCTACCTGGATATGTCCCTATAACCGCCCCCTCAGGTCCTCCAATGCTGGCCTACTTGAAGTGCCTAAAAGAATGTGCACAAAAAAATATGGGGAGGCAGCTTTTTTCTTCTACGGCCCAACAGCCTGGAAAAAACTTCCATTCGAGCTCAGACACGCACCCTCTGTAGACATTTTTAAATCTCAACTCACCTCTTCACTCTTGCTTTTAGTTGAGTTTTACTATGCACGTTCCTACCCTGCCCTGACTGATTGCTGCATGTGGTGTTTTTATTAGTTTTTATTTATTTTATGTTCTTATATTCAATTTTGTTCTTTGCCATTGTTTTAACTACTTGTGTTTTATTGTATTATATTTTTGTGTCCTGCCCTGTGAAGCACTTTGAGCTGCATTTATGTATGAAAGGTGCTATACAAATAAAGTTTATTATTATTATTTATTATTATTACTGCGTCTCATCATCATAGGAAAAACAAGACAAATAAAGTCAACAGTGCAGAGCCAAAAAGTGTCCGTTGGTCAGTGCAAGAAAGCGTGAGAAACCAGGTCATGCTTTGATTACCAAGCAAGGATCGAGGCATTGTGTCCCATTTTTATAGCCTTTGGTATGACCTGTCCAGGAAATTGAACCCTGACCTCCCAATCTCAAGGTGAACACGCAAACCACAAGGCCACCGAGCTGGTCAGCCACGGGAAGTGAGCTTGTAGATATAGCTACAGTATAGGAAGGCTATTTGGGAAGAAAAGGAGGGGAAGTATAGAGTTATGAGGGACACCTGTTAACGACGTATACAGGGTTAAATGTACAGTTATATCAGTTGATTTAAAAATTTCCCTCTGTTTTAGACTTTTCTCCACCGGCATCACCACTCAGTGCCCTGTATCCTCCATTACGTGGAGAAGGTGAGTCAGTCGGGGAACTGGACCCCATGCCAGCGTGGGACTGGAACATGGCCTGGGTTGAGGATATGGAGGCCCAGTACAGAGCCCATTACCACGGAACACGCAATACCACACCCTTTGACACCTAGGAACCAAGGCAGGACAGGGTCAACGACATGAGGAGACTGGAACAACCGTGACATCGTGAGAGTTGACCATCGTATGACAGTGTCCAGCACCGAAAATGGCATACAATCGCAGCGTGTTCTGAGCTTGTAGTTCTGCCATTGTCAGCACGGGAAACAGCTATATAAATTAGTCATTAGTGATTTATGGCTTAAAGACTGGTGGCTTTTTTCCACAAATGTGTCCCTGGGGTGCAGACATAACAGCTGTATTTACTACATTTGAGATACAACTGGAACCGGATCCTCAGTGTTTCTATGACACCTGCTCTGCAGATATGAAACCTGCTGTTGTTCTACATTAGCTGCAATAAGACTTAAGCCTATTTACCTCAGAGCAGCACTACCACCTGCTATTTAACATCCTTCATGCGACTTTCACTGTGTCTGTTCTCTGTGCAATGTGATGTCTTCTCTCTTCTCTTATTGGATAAGAGAATAATGACAGTTCCTGTGAGAGGTGGCTGTAAAGGCAGAGGAACTCATGGCTGTGAGAAGTCATTTGGGGGGAAAAGTGTTTTCTTAAGGAAATACTTTACTATAGTAGCCACTAGCCTCTATGAGTACACATGAGCATCAGCTTGAAACACACAATATGCTGAATATTTTACATGGGCTGCTGTCCTACCAAATAGAGAATTTTATCATGCAAATGTGTATATTTTATTGATCATTCAGTCAGTGTAAATATGCCACATAATGAAACATTATTTAAAGAATCTTACAACACATGCTCTCTTTTTGTTTAGTATTTCTACAGTCTATATTATTGTATTGCTTTGTCTGCATGTTTGTATATTATATACTGTTTTTTACCAGTAACGTACCAGTAAATGTTAGGCAAATCTAACTTTAAAGGCAGGGCAACAGATAATTTTAAATTCTGGATATTCAAATGTGCAAAAAAATAAACATACTTAAGTTCTAATATGGAATTCTAATAAATAAATATGATTTACGTGTTACTAAAAGGGGTGTGAACAGTTAAATCTGCAGCACCCCCAGTTGAGCGATGTTGTGTGATGTCAGGAGTGGAAGAAGTCATATAACACTGGTAAAACTCACCTTAATTCCCTGAACAAATAAATATAATTAATATACATTTCATTTAACCTTTTACAATACTATAAAGACTTCCACAGCATTGCAATATATCTGGATTTGAATGCTATATATTTACCATTTGTATTCATGCTAATATTAAGCTACAATAATGTGTGCAGCTTCCTCCACTGGGGATGTCATCAGTGCGATTCCATTCTGCTAGCTGTAGTGTCACATTTTAAAACATTCTCATTTTAAGAAGTCATGAGAATATATCTATATGAGATTATGAGAATATATCAAACATCTGTTGCCCTACCTTCAAAAATGTGTAGCAACATTTGATTTGATAATGTGTTGTGGTGGTGTCTCAACCAACTAATTGAAAGCTTGAATAACTTGAATTTTAGTCAGACTAAAAAAACAACAACCTTCGAATGTATTCATTTATTTCTTTGCTGGGTCTGTATGTTAGACCTGGTAGGCCTCATGGACTTTTTTTTTAAACTGAGGAATAAGTAGGCTATAGTTTTATATTAAAAAGTGATGCAGTTTTCCCTAGGCTTTACAATTTTGTATGACTTAATGTGTGTGATAGTTTTAAAAGCTCTGACTTCATTGCAATCCAATGTAACACGTTTCATGGTTTGTACAGTAGGTTTCAATTTCAGCATGACATCAGTTGAGTACCACATGTCCTTCTGAGCTGAAGAATTATTATTCCCTGCCATATTAGGCTACATATTGCATGTGACTATTTGAAGTGACACAGTTTCTACCACAGTGGCCTTGTTTAATAAAAAGCTTCATACAATGGTTTGTATGAACCTAAATTATTGAATCCCCATCATTTTACTGCTATGGCAGTGAGATACGTGTCAATGGCAAAATACATTTACTATGATGTACAGTAAGTGCACGGGTGCCACAGCGTGTGGCCCCGGTGACGTCATGTGGCAGCCAAGTCTATGGACTTTTACAGAACAATTTATTCCGTACAATCTTTCAAGCCAACGACATCATACATGCATGATAAAAAGGTGCCACTCAGCGCCCACTTCACAAAAGGAGCGCTAGCACCTCCAACGCTTTGCTTTGTAATTTGTATGTTCCACCCATGACGTCGTGTGAGGCCAAGTCTGTGGACTTTTTATGACATTTTTGTTTGTGACGTACCCCCGTTATTTTCATCATCATACATGATTCATCGTGATAAAAGGCACTTCACACAACTGATTTTAAGTTCTCAACAACCATTGGTCCGACTAGTACAATGGACTCATACAGTCAGTCAACCACTTCAGCTGGCTTTATGTATGAAGGTGTTGCGTGATGAAAATAGCTATTCTACAAATGTTGAAAATAAACTTAAATTGGATTTTTTTTATTTTTATGTTTACCTATGACTTGACCAAAATAGGATCACCAGGTTTAAATTGGTTAACTTCATAACACATTAATTGCAATGCTGAAACAGTGCAATGTTATCGTTTTTGTAATGTAAATTTAAATTGCGGCATGCCATCAAAACCTTCAGTAAAAGGGGATGTTCATGTACATTTCACCGATGAACTAGAAAGGAAAATGCAATATAATGGCTTTTCATTGGCTGTTCATGGTCCGCACATATTTAACAACGAAATAAAATAGAACCTTTACCCCATTTCCCAGCTAGCAATCATACAGGACAATAATGAGATCCTCTGTTCTTCCCCCCAGTGCCTCCCCAGTGTCCCCCCAGTGCCTCTCCAGTGCCTCCCCAGTGTCCCCCCCAGTGCCTCCCCAGTGTCTCCCCAGTGTCTCCCCAGTGCCCCCCCAGTGCCTCCCCAGTGTCTCCCCAGTCCCCAGTGTGCCCCTGAGTGCCTCCCCAGTGCGCCCCTGAGTGCCTCCCCAGAGACTGAATGAAGGACTAGTTGCACTGGAAAGTGTATTTGGATGGCTGGTGCAAGGAGAAGTCAACACGCTAAATATCATAACTAAAGTTGTGGACATTGAAGTGATGCACATCAGCGTCAGAGAGGAACAGGCACTGTCAGATCAGTTACGCAACTTTTGGGAAATTGAATCCCTTGGAATCCACATGAAAGAAATGCATTCTGAGAATGAAGACATGGCAGTGTATCCCAAGCCGTGCATATCCACGGATATCCCAAGCCGTGCATATCCACGGCTTCCCAAGCCGTGCATATCCACGGCTTCCCAAGCCGTGCATGCCTATTCCCACTATAGGCTGAGGAAGAAATGCCACTTGATAGTTTTCAAATCAGCCTCATGGTGGCGCTACAACAGTCCAAGTTGCGTCTCACACACACACACACACACACACACACACACACACACACACACACACACAAACCCAAAAAACATGTTTAAATTACTCCTAAACATTTTGCCAAACATCACACACTTTCCTATCCTCCTGGTGGAGACCTGTGCCCAGAAGGGCACCTTTTCTAGTAATTTCTGCATTTCTTGGCAGCGTCAGGTTATCTCTTAGGGCCCATTTAACCATATGCATTTGGATGGCAAAAATGGCAGATCTGCAAGTTCAGTGTCTTGAATGAGATGTGCTGTGAGTTTGCATATCTGCTATTTTCCAGCATAGGACCGTTGCACAGTGAAGTAAACAAGGCTTTAGGATTTATAAGTCGTTTTTAGAATCCTCCTCCTCAGGAGCATATCCACGGATATCCCAAGCCGGATATCCCAAGCCGTGCATATCCACGGCTTCCCAAGCCGTGCACATGCCGGCTGAGGAAGAAGAAATGCCACTTGACAGTTTTCAAATCAGCCTCAGAAAACATCAGGTAAGTGATGACACCCATTGCAGAAATCTGCACAGTAGCACCTGGTAATTATAAAAGCCTAACTTAATTTGCTCACTTCTTCATCGCAGCTCACTTCCAATAACACCCTAACCAAATTAAAATAAGAAGCTGTCCTATTAAAACAAGAACTATATCATGTCTAAATGTAATTATAGAGAGCAATTATATAGTGTATTGAAGTCTGATTTAGAACTGACACCACCTGCTGGACTGTGAAAGAACTGCATCCTGGCGATTGGAGGGAGCACAATAATGTCTACGTGGCCACAAAGCGATTGGAAACATCCACAAGCATAGAAAAGAGAGCCGCAAGTATGTAAATAAAATGTGCTTACAGATCCTTTGTGTGTGTGACATGCACAAATTAACTTGCAGGATCTGGAAAACACAGGCAAAACACGGAAAACATGTGTGAATTCTCTTGCCGGTTAGGCCTACAAGTCACAAAGTTGATTTGCAAAATGTAAAATACAAAGTTGGCGAGGGTCAAATGAAACATTATTGCACAAATGTGAAATTGGTGCTTCACTTGACACACACGCGCGCACACACACACACACACACACACACACACACACACACACACACACACACACACACACATCTTTTTTTAGGCCTAATGTACATGCCTTGTTTTCTTTTCTTTCATTCTTTTTTTAATCAATCTTAATTAAACATTGAATGATATTTGGATGGTACTACAAACACAAGCCGATCATGCTGCTACTCAACACTCTCGCTTGTACAGTCTCCATTCTTTAAAGCCCCCTGACGTCACGACTAATGTCCAGCACACGCGGATTAAAGATGGCGCCCTCGCATGTACTGAGAGGCTGTAAACGGGCGCTCAATTGGATCCCCATAATACTTGTAAACGTGGTTGTCTTCTGGGCTTATTATGCGTACGTCGTGGAACTTTGTGTCTGTAAGTATATCTTTTTTTAACATTAATATTCGGTGCGTTTCTTTGACTGTTCCAAGCTGTTGTCAACTTCAGGTGGGTAGTTACAGTAGCAGCAGCCGAGATTTTAATCTGACAATCTATCCGATTAATAAACCAAATAAACCATTCGCAATATCTTTGCAGTGCGGTCAATATTTATGAAAAATGAAGGACATTACTTAGCAGAATTGGCTTAAACGTGATATGGTACCATGGACAGCGCCATACAATGACTGCCACAGACTGACATTGGGCAAAAGTAAAACTAATATGCATGCAGTGCTTTCCTCCTTACACAGACAATACAAAACAGTAACACATGCTAGCCTAGCTATTTCGTTGAGAGATGGATGTGCATATCATATATACATTTTCGACTATTGAAATGAACACTGAGGATTATATTGCACACTATAGGCTACTGTGTAGACTATAGGACGTTTTAGCAGAAAGAGACTGAGCACTCAAGTGGTACCATTAGGCACATGGATACAATATGTCAAAAATGATGTATACAAATTAATACATTTTTGAACTATTAGACATGTGCAAATGTGATTTTAATTTGGTCAAAAATCTAAACAAAGGGGTAATCTGAATCAGCTGTATAAACTGACTAGTGGTCAACTTTTCCTGTAATGGAACAGTGCATGGTCCCATCAGTCATCATAACACAACACTATTAAACACATCACGTCTGAAACAAGTTCCCTGAACACACCGCTGTATGGATAAAACAATACTTAAAGATTATACCAGTTGTAATCATTTCTTGGCATCTCATATTAAAGTGTAAATTGCAGATAATGCCAATATATGGTTGTGCCAACTGCCAAGTCATATTTCTATAGGCCTATATGGACCGAACAGTGTGGGCCCCATTTGATTTGGAGTTAAATTAAGGATTCTACTGTACTATCCTTTTACACAATGTTACTTGTTCAGTCTTTCTGCACACAGTAGCTTATTGTTTTGGTTCCTTTCAGCCTGGAACTGATACTGTATCTATGAACAACATGTAAGGAGACCTGTCAGTCAGTCAGTCAGTCAGTGCCAGTGCCAGTGGACAGTGTAAAGTACATTTAGTACATTAACTTAAGTGCTATACTTAAGTACATTTTTTAAGTATATGCACTTTACTTGAGTATTTACATTAACCACTTCAGCCCTAGGATATACATTTCGGCCATTTGAAAATAGCAGATCTCTTTTCTGCTATTCAAAACATGTTTAAACATTTGGAAATCTTGAAATGGGATAGTCTGCATAATGAGTACTTTCTACTTTGGTACTTTAACTACATAGTAGTACTTCTTGTACATTGCAGTATTGATACTTTTACTTAAGTAAAGCACTAGTACTTTCTCCACCACTGTTCAGTGCCATGGTCAGGGCAGGGACATCCCTACTGCGTAGACAAAGCACTCCCTTATAGGAGGCTCACCGCTGGCTGTGCCAGGCTGCAGGCCGCATGGAGTGGGCGGGTTTGGGAGTGGGACAAGGGGCTGTTGGTGCGTAGGCCCTATGGAGACTGTAACTGTCCAGCTGGTAATTGTTTTACTATTGTGTAGTCTCTATGTAGCCTGTAACTTATTAAAACTGAACCTACTGTATCAGGTAGTAGTAGACATCTAAATTCAGTGTACTTAGTTGCTATACAACTGGGTGGAAACGATTCAGACCATCGCTGAACCAATGGACAATGTTTGTTTCACTTGTGTGTATTAGACTTCTCTAATCCATATATTTTCTTGTTGGTCTCATACAGATACAGTCCCAAATAATGACGAACGAAGTAAGTATCACACACACGCACGACGCACACACGTACGCACACACACACACACACACACACACACACACACACACACACACACACGCACACGCACAAACTGTTCCACTAACAATCCTTCACAGTAAATTCTGCTGTGTTAATTTATCAGTGTACAACTGCAAATGTACATTCCCACACTCTCATCACTCTATTTAAAGATACATATTTAACATTGCCATGAAATCCTCAGTCAGCAAGCATGCAATGGTTTAGTGGTTCTGAATGTAGGTGGTTCTGATGTGGTTCTGAAATAGATTCACCTGGTGTCCGTGTTGACTAATCATGGAGTGTAGGTTGATTAGGTCTGACCAGGAACACCTACTGTACAGTATGTTTTCTTACAATTGGTTTGTAAAAGAGGAATACGAGTAGGTTTTTGTAGAGTAGGTTGAGTGGGCTTTGGCCTCAGTGTGAGCATTGTGTGGCTGATGTGTGTGTGTGTGTGTGTCTGTGTGTCTGTGTGTGTCTGTCCTCCATATACAGTCAGCTACCTGGTCGTCTTTCACGTCTTCTTCTTCATGTTTCTTTGGTCCTACTGGAAGACCATCCTTGTCAGGCCAGCTTTCCCCTCCAAAGAGGTAGACTGTGTGTGTGTGCGTGCATGTGTGTGTGACTGTGTGTGTGTGTGTGTGTGTGTGTGTGTGTGTGTGTGTGTGTGTGTGTGTGTGTGTGTGTGTGTGTGTGTGTGTGTGTATTTTGAATAATTTTGATGAATTCGTATCAGTGGTGTATTCTACCGTCCGTTATACTCTTGCGTAGTATGCCGCGACGAAGTACTTGAAAAAAAGGTGTGCACCATCTGCTAATAATTTCATCCATTTCATCTAGACCTCTTCAGTACTGATTTGAGTATGTCACTCTACTTTATGATGCGTAAATTATAGATATAATGAAAAGGGTATTTGTCTCACACTAAGTAGGCAGTCTCTCACTAAGTAGCATCTCTTTTCTATGCAACGTTGTGTGTGAGGCATCTCTTTTCTATGCAACATTGTGTGTGAGGCATCTCTTTTCTCTCCTCCAGTTCTGTCTGCCCAAGGCGGAGAAGGAACTGTATGAGAAAGAGGAGAGCCCTGAGGTGCAGCAGGAGATCCTGAGGAGAGTGGCCAGGGAACTGCCAGTGTTCACACAAACAGCTAAAGGCGGTGAGGCAGTAGAATATGGCTGTTGTAAATTAGCGTACACTATAAGCACTAATGTGACTTGCATTTGATTACTGTATGTACAGTTGTACGCTTACTATATCGGTTCCTTTCAAATCAACCTCAATAATTGAATCTTAAGGCTCATTTAAGTTGAGCGGGGGCATTCGAACATGGGGCTAAATGTAATTTCCTGGGATCTAGTAGGACAATAGTAAATAATAATAAAGAAATCGCCATACAATTTAGTAAAAAAGTACATATTTAGCCCCATGTTCGAATGCCCGCCCCCCTGTCAAAGATACTGTAGCTAAAATCGCTAAAACTAAAGAAAGCAGCAAATGGCCATAAGGACTCTGTTGTTGTTACCAAGTGCCATTATTTTATTATACTGTACTTATATATGTATGTACTGTATGTTATTGTTTAGTTTTTTGTTTGTTTTTCATTTTAAGTAATTGTATTGTATTGTCTGTATTATGTATTGTTTTGTTGTATTTTCTGTTTGTCAAAAAAAAAGAAAAATGCAATAAATATATTGTTAAAAAAAAAGAAAGCAGCAAATGAAAAAAAATGAACACTCATCTTTTATTTTCTCTAATAACAACCTAAAACATGAACCTTGGTTGAAAACCCCCCCAAAAGTTGTCCTTTAAGTGATTAAAGTGAAATAATATTGTCAGAGATTACCAGCATTACCGAAATGTCCTTTGGGCACTTCAGTTGGCACACAGGCAGCATGCCTGAAGGACATTTCATTGAATGCTGGTAATCGTTTTGGAGAATCTGGAATTTAACTGTACACTGTAATTTATTCCAACAGTTATCCGATACTGTGACCACTGTGAGATTATCAAACCAGACCGCACCCATCACTGCTCCACCTGTGAGATGTGAGTGTTAACTGTCTTACTGTACATTGGAACATCTGCCCTTGACGTCTAATACATTTGTAATAACAAGCCCTCATCCGTTGTTCTTTTGACTATGTTCTGAAAGGTGTGTGCTGAAGATGGACCATCACTGCCCCTGGTACGGTATTCCTTACTTGATTGTAGCACTGCAGTAGCCATTGTATAAGCTACATTTATTCAATATGTGCTTGCCTTCCCATTCCATACATGCTATCTACTCCATTAGTTTGAAAATATTAAATAGGATTTTCTTAACAAATGTATTATTCCTGTGCTCTGCACTTTCTCTTGTAAAATCTGTCAATATTGAGGTCTCTCTCTCTCTCTCTCTCTCTCTCTCTCTCTCCCTCCCCCCTCCCTCCAGGGTGAATACCTGTGTGGGATTCTCCAACTACAAATACTTTATATTGTTCCTGGTCTATGGCTCAATGTTTTGTGCAGTAATTTCGGCCACAGTTATCCAGTATTTCATGCAATTCTGGACCGTAAGTATAAAATTACATTTTAATTTTATTCCAAAGGGAATGCAATTTGTATTTTGTACATTACTCTCACAGTTAAAGTAACACTGATGATTTTACTGTGAATGGTCAAACAAGCAGGGAATGAAAGTTGCACCATGTCTGGTGATCAGTCACCAGAGTATTCTTATCCTCAGTGTCTCTCATTATTATTTGATAGATAAGAATGACCTACTCTACTTCCAAGGTAAGTTGTGCCCCATGTAGGATCCTAGCCTACTATAGGACAATAGATAACTCCCTGCTGGCTTCTGTTCCAACTGCCAAGAGCCTGGGTGTTGTCCTGGACAGCCAGCTGTCCTACAAAGCACACACATTGCAGCAGTAACCCGCTGCTGTAGGTTTATAACATCCGAAGGATCAGACCCTTCATCACCCAGGAGTCTGCCCAGCTCCTTATCCAAGCCTCAGTCATGTCGAAGCTTGACTATGTAACTCCCTCCTTACTGGCTTCCCAGCATGCTCACATAAGCCCCTCCAAATGATCCCGGTGGGCTCCCGGTTGCTGCTCATACAAAACACTGATGTTGGTGGATAGGGCAACCAAAGGCATGGCACCTCTATACCGTCAATACCTGATCCTACCCTTACAACCCTTCCCGCTCACTTAGATCAGCTAACGCAGAAATAGTGTATTCCCTAAAACACCCAAACTGTAGAATAAAGATTGCAGTCAGAACTGCAGACTCACTCCCAATTTTCAGACTCCACCACACCCCGGCCTAGCACTTCACTCTCCATGTACCCCTTCTTGACACCCTTTCTTTAGATCGATGCTAGCAATTAACCAAGATATGGCTAGTGGCTACTATGACATATATTGGTCACTAGTTCTCATGTTTTTGTTTCTTAGATGAAATAAAATAGTAATTTAGATAGCATATTATATAGATGTTTACCTGGTAGTGTCAAATGTACAGACTTTTATTTTGGTACCATGTTGCTTAGACATATGCTAGGTTCACTATTTCACCTGATGTCCTAGCTTAATTTGAGGCACTACACTGTGCACTCTGTGTTTAGTGACTAGAGTTCATGCTTACTCTGCTTATTTCCATCTCACAATTGTAACTCACTCTGGTTAAGAAGAGTGTCTGCTAAAGGCCTAAATGGTACATTGTGCTTGTTCACATCAGATGAGTCTAAGGTCTCTCTCTCTCTCTCTCTCTCTCTCTCTCTCTCTCTACGTGGCCTTACATGGCTTCACTTGAGACAATGATGCCCTTGTCTTCACTGTCCAACTGCAAGAGAGTGTGAAGTGCTATCGAATTGGCTGCTTTTAGAATAGTATGTTTTTTTACTGTGCATTTTTGTTTACAGTACGCAGCCCATTCATACTCACTGCGGTGTACTACAATATTGCATCACTCACCCTGACACATCTCTCTGTTTTTACTGACCGACATCTCCCCTTTCACTGGGTGTAAGCACTTCCATCCACAGCTGGTGGATGGAAATTAAGCTCCACTCATGCGGCAGAATGCCGCATCGGCCAGATTCCCGGAAACACTTGCCCCCGCGGCATTCTGCCGCGTGGATGGAGCTTCATTTCCATCCACCAGGAAGAGACGCCAGCCATGAGCGGCTTTTGGCATCTTTGTGACACTACAGTGTGCCCAGGGCTCAGTGAATGCACTGATTGGTCCAGAAGTTGGGTGGGCAGTCCCCTTGGTTTTGCAGGTGGTTGCACATCTGAATCAGAGGGAGGCGGGGTCAATGCTTTAAGTAAGATGGCCTCGACTCATTATCACCGTTTAGGTGATAACGACTCGAGCAACTTATGGTGAGTTGAGTTACTTATCACCTAAAACTGTAGTATGAATGGGCCTTAAGTCCTGTCCTGTAAGTCCTTGCACGAGTTGGTCTAAATTTCACACTATCTGGGTGTTTTGATATTTGTCACATAAGCAGCTTATTTTAGTATTTAATCTGGAATGAGGACGTTTTCCCCACCATCACTGACTCAACTAAAGTTTGGAAAATGGAAAGGTTAACCTGTTGTCTCTTTCTTTTCCCCTCTTCAGCAACAGCTGCCTGAAAACCATGCCAAATTCCACGTCATATTTCTGTTTTTTGTGGCGATCCTGTTCTGCCTCAGTATGCTGTCACTTTTAAGCTACCATCTATGGCTCTTAGGAAAGAACAGGACAACTATAGGTACTGTACATGTGTGGACTCGAGTCACCATGACCTCGACTCAAGTCACACTTAAGAAATGAATTTGCCAACTCGATTTAGATTAGATTGAATGCTTGTATGACTTACTTGTGACTTCACCAGTGTGACTCGAACCTTTTTCCATATCGATTAAACAGGACAACGTCTAAACGAAATCTGTGTATAACTGTAGTTCCCTTTTCTAGAAGTTGGCATTTCCTGTTCCAGTTCCAGGTCAGTTTCTCATACAGTAGTTTCATTTGATTGGCTCAGCAGCAGATTTGAACCGGAAACACATGTGAAGGTTTCATGTTTGTTGTCGTTTTCTTTGTAAAACATGCTTCTGAGCCAATCAAATGAAACTATGTGAAACTTAGTTCCCAGAAAAGGAAATGTTTATGCCGCCTTCTTGAAAAAAGAACTACAGTTATGCACAGTTGTGGCTTCCATATCGATAAACATTAAAGTGTGCAGTATTGCTTCATTTAACAATTAATTCACACCAAGCCAAATGCATAAAGTTACATATACAGTACCGGTAGTATGTATGAGGCCGGAATAGCATTGCACTTATTATATGGGAGGCAGGCATCAGAAGCAGACTTGTACCCAGTGAGGCATATGCCAGAGTGAGGCGCTTGCCAAACGAGTGCTGTGATGTCTGTTCCTGCCAATTCATACTCGTCAACCGACATGCAATGCAATTGGAAAGACTGGCAGGAAAACGATATGCACATCCCAGTTTCAGAATACGGTGCTGGACCCAAAAAATTACTGAATGAAGAAAAAAGTGTAATGTCCGCACAGGATATAGTTCCCGCTCCCAGTCTTTTTTATTTCAAGCTGAATACAACAACGTTTCGCCCCTCTGGACTTTCTCAAGTTACATGGGTATGGCCTTGAAATCCTTAAATACGTGGAACATACAGTAACAGGGTGTCGTCATTCAATCAATTGATAAGCCAATAGGCTGTATGTGAAGATCCACTCCAGAGCAATACAAATACATCAATTAAGGGGCCATACACTCACGAACAATAGGTTTAAAATACAATAAATATACCAAAACATATATACAATACAAAAGGAATACACAGAGATAATAATAATAATAGAGCGGCAAGTCAGGCAGGTGTATTAAAGGAATGGTCTGATAGGTCCAAATTCATACCAAAAGGTGTAAGGGTTCTCAATTCATAGATCCAAAATGCTTTTTTCAGCAGGAGAGACTCCCAGCCTATGTGGTTTTTCCACTTTTTCTAATCCAATGTATCTTAAAGCAGACACATTATGGCCAGCTTGCATAAAATGAGCCGCCACTGGACTGCGCATATTCTGAGTTCTAATATCACTCCGATGTTCGGTGATGCGCGTCTTAAGCGCTCTTGTCATCATACCAACATATGCCAGTGAACATGCCATGGACACTAGCATGTATACTAATACATACAAATATTATATTTCTTTCCTGTAGAAGGATGATTAAAAAACCAGAGAGATATTCTCTCCTAAATGAAGTGCATACATATCTTAGCCTGGTCCTCTACTAATTTAAGGATTTCAAGGCCATACCCATGTAACTTGAGAAAGCCCGGAGGGGCGAAACATTGTTGTATTTAGGTTGAATTAAAAAAGACGGGGAGCAGAACTATATCGTGTGGACATTCCACTTTTTTCTTCATAAAGACTGGCACTTGCTCAGATGTTTTCCAACTCGTCATCAAAGTAATAGTACAAGAATGAATTGCTTCAGCTGTGCGATAGCATCTCAGCCAAGTTGTCACGTGCCCTGTTCCCACTGGTTTAGCGGTGGCTCATGTAACTTCATGTACTATTGTAGGCCTACATCAAGGGCGAAAATTATACTCCTACCTGGCCGAATCCCTTTACGCACTTTGAATCATTGGCCGAATCCCAATTCCCTTTTCGCACTCTGAATCATTCGGTAGACAGCCTGAATCAGAGCAGGGGGTGCAGTTGCCTTCTAGGGCTAGGCTATTCTTTTTGAAGTACCCTGGCCTACACACAGTTACACAACAACAATCTGTAGCGGCCAGTAGATGGCAGTCTGAGGCAACATTTAACAGTGGAGGAGACTAGAGAATAGAGATGAGACTGAGGGGTTACTGGATTGAATGAATACAGTAGATACAAATTGTCCATGGGCTCTTAAAAAAAATCATGTTGATTTGGTTAAAATAATTAAAGTTTAAAAAACAAATTAAATGCATTAGTAATAATTAGATTTCTTTTAATATTGTTTTTATTAGGCATTTTGTATTGTGAAAATGACTTTGACAAATAAGCAGTATAAAGCAAAAAACATTATAGTGACAGAGAAATTATGTAAATGTTCCAGATGAATACAAATAAAAAAAGGTATATAAATGCAATAAACAAGAAAAAGGTTTTTCAACAATGCCTTTTTACATCATCTTGATTTGGTATTCGGTGTTAAGACTCCCATCTCTGGGTCTTCACTCACAAAACATTCTAGATTCCCACATGCAGGCCAGGTGTATGTGTTCTAAGTGTGAATGTGTATATTCATTAAAGTATATAAACTGTCAGTGATGTGTAGGGCTGTCACGATTACACATTTAAGTTGACGATTAATTGTCACACAAATAATTGCGATAACGATTTAATTGTTTTTGGCTTTGGAAATTGGAACAGTATGAATAGAAATTACAAGAAATTGAATTGCAGATATGACAAATAACTGAAATATACCAAGAAATTATATATATATATATTTTTTTTCTTTTTAAAGATACAAAATAGCGGAAATAGCTGATAACAACGCGTTAGATCTGCCATTTCTGTTTTTGTTTTTTATGTATGAACATTTTTCAACACAATCACGATTAGACGATTATGTAATAATTGTGCCAGCCCTCGTGATGTGTTCTCTCCATGCTGTGTTTCAGAGGCTTTCAGTACTCCTGTCTTCAGCACCGGCCCGGACAAAAACGGATTCAATTTAGGCTTTTGCCGAAATGTGGCTGAAGTCTTTGGAGAGCAGAAGTTGTCTTGGTTTTTTCCCGTGTTCTCCAGGTGAATGTCCTCCTCTTGCCACAAGTGATGTTATGGCATGCAAGTTACTTACCATTTGAGGTCGACACACGCAAATGTTTAATGGCATTTGTAATGTATTGTGATGGAACTGCATGTGAACAGATAACCTTGCATGTCCAAAACCGTTACTTTCAAAGAAATGGAAAGAAATAACCTGTGTTCGAATGAATCCAATGTGGTTATTTAGTCGAAAGGTCTTCTTAATACTTCAAAATGTTTCTAGAATAGATGATCTACAAGCTCATAACGGATTGTGATGCCGTGCGTTGTGTGAGCTTGTAGATGGTAAATGTTCGCTACTTTTTGCGACACTCCTGTATGACTTAGGGCCGATTCATACTCTATTTTATCGCTGTTTCGGCGCTGTAGTGCCGAAATGATTTCGGCTCGTCAGAAATTTTCAGTAGCACCGAAGAGCCGACTTCAGGACGGTACCCGCCCCCCCGAACCTCAAATGACGTCAAATTGTAGGCTTTACAGCACCGAACCGACTTTTATTCGGCTCTAAAATAGGAGTATGAATCGGCCCTAAGTAGTGCATTCATTTATGAAAAAAACATTGTCCTGGCCGACAGCAAAGATATGCAGGTCATTCAGACTATTTTAACTCCTGGATCCCCTTCATTCCTGACGTATTTTACAACCATCTTTGTTTGTCTCTGATGATTTGCCAGTCTGGGCGATGGACATTCCTTCGTCACGCGATTGGTGCATATCGACCCAGAGCGAGCTAACGCTATCCTCCAGCAGAATGGAGGTGAGTCCTTGATCCCATTTGACACTTTGATTCTTTCACGTTCAACACATCAAGTGTTAACCTTTAATCTGCAACAAAGCATAAAACACAGCACTTGCTTGTGACGGACAAAATCTGCAAACATTGTTTTTGTTTTTAAATTGTATTTAAGTTATACACAAAATAAATGTTTCTGACCTGTCTTTTTTTAATAATAGTTTCTGAAACTGGCTTTTTTATATATGTTTTTTATTTTATATTTTTGCCTTGCAGATGGAGGAGGGTTAGTCTCTGTCAAAGTGGAAAATTAAAAATAGGTAAGTACTGTAAGAAATGTATCCAATCATTCTAAATTTATTGAACTAAATTGGCCGGCAGATTTGGTCTGAACCTGCTCGGTTGTGATTGAATTGCCCTGCCCCCCAAGTTGTGGAGAACCAATCAGGGCGGGTTATCACCAGAAGCATTTATTTTCAAATTTAATTATAATTTTTTAATTTTTAATTCGCCCATGGAAATGCAGGTTCCACCCACAGATTCCAGACTAATAAGTGATATTAGTCTGGCCATACCAGGCTACATCTACTGCACTTGTAAAAAGATATAGTAATACAATCTTAAACCCTTAATGCTACAATATGATTCTTCAGGACAAAATCATCTCTGATATTTCTTTAACGTACTTAACCAGTGTGAACATCAGTGGCTTGATCAGTGTTGACTTTAGGGTGTTCTCTTCTTCATTGTCCCAGGACATCTGACCAGTGAATATCTAAAGCTATCAACTCTGATGCCTTAAAAGCAGGAGCATTGACATCTCCGTGGAACATATAGTCTCTTTTGTTCTGTGCTACAGTAGTAAGTACAGCATCCTCTCACACAACAAGTACCATTGGTACCATGGTCAAAACAGAGGCTGCACATACAGACTGCACCAGACTCAAGCACCGTTTTTAGAGACTCTTTGTTCCTGTTCAAAGACACTCAAAACAGCTACTTTACATTTATTTTTGCAGCTGGCACTGGTATATTTATTCTTTGTTTTTTGTTTCAATTCATGTAATTATTTACTTTTACTCTTACCGGACTAGGTTATCCACTTTACAGCTTTAAGCAAGGGAAGAATTTGGAATAAGTATGTGTTGAAGCACAAAAACAAGATTTATTCTCAGGGGCATTAGCACTAAATGACTAATGCTAATACTTGTCCGACTCCACACTGAAAGATTTGCACTAGGGCTACACAGTCATGGCTAAAACAACTGATTGTTTAGCTGAATTAGCCATGACGTTTGGATCAACTGTGATTTGGGGAACAATTTAGATTTTACTGCACTTTTTGAATCTTACTGTACTGTATATCAACATCTGTTAACCCTAGCTTTGCATCCCATGTCTATAATGCATTATAAACATACTTCTAACGTATTGCAGTCTACTTATATCACGGTATAATTTTGTTGTAAGAAAACATACTGTAAATACTCATACTTCTTTATCACAATAAAAGCATTTTATGTTTTCTTACAAGGTCAATTATGAAGGCATTGTAATGTGCGTCACTGTAGAATTACAGTTATAAGCACTCTTAGTCTCTTAATGCAATTATAAGTCATCATAAAGCCTTTTATAATTACTTATAAAGCCAAGTATTATAATACAATTATTGCTGGGCACTGGCAGACGTATGAAAATGACAATACATAATCCTTGAACAAGAAATGCCAATGAGTTCCCAGCAATTATGAAGTATTATAATACTTGTCCTTAAATAACTAATTATACCATTTTATAAGCAGATTATAATACATTATACGTATGTTTCTAATGCATTATAGACATGGGATGCATGGCAAGCCAACATCTTGACTATTTTCAAACACGTTTACAGTGTTTACAGTTTTTATATTTGTTTTTCTAGTTCATGGTTTTAGGTAACAGGACATGTACAAATCATATAAGCTTAAAAAGCTATGAGGACCAAATTCCTTCTTGAACTATAGGCATTATTCATGCCAACCTCTTGCACTTGCAATGTACACATTTTTGTTATTTATCTATTGTTTGCAGCACATTTATTCTGCTGTAGTATGTTTTTCTTCATTAAGACAGTCAGACAGTAGGAATGCTGAGAATGAGACTACACAAGGGAACACATTAACCACTACACCTGTCACCACTGCTAGTTAAAATCTCTCTTTGTGTATCAGACCTGCAGTAACGCATACAAAGGATTAGAGATACTGCAGTTTTCTTAATGATGTTTTTTATTTTATACCGTACTGCACTACATTTAGCATTTTATTAATTTTCATGCATCTAGAATGCGTTTGAAATAATTATTTAGTGATATGTTGCTGTTGTTAAATTGCCATATGTGCTTTTTACTTTGCTTTTTATGGTGTAATGTGAAGCTTTTTTTTTCTTTATTCTGGAATTTATTCTGGGGACAAATGTGGCACTAACCAGTTATTCTCTGACCTTATGCATTGTAATAGCACACTGTAAATAGTTTAATCTTTTGTATTAATGCCAAGCATTAAATTTGTCCAAAGCACACCTGTTTCATTTCCATTCTTTCTGCCACCTGGTGGACACAAGTGCCAACGCTTGACTGCCGACCCGGATCTACTTTGTTTTAGTGTGATGTACGCTGGATGCACGTCAGGTTTGGGCGCCCATCTTAGATGCTAAATAATTAGTGTCAATGCTAGCGAGCCTGTAGGTGTGCAAAAGCCTTGCTTTTTAATGCTAGGGAGCTAAAATGAGGCCATCCTTGCTCTAGAAAGCGCCAATGTTCTAATTGGGATCACCGGATAATCAGAAAAGACCTCAGAACATCGCGCGTTTTGTCAAAACCATGGAGAGCTCCATAGATTTAGAGTTATTCAGCTTTTTAGTGTGCCTGTATACAAGAAGTGAACGGCACTGCGCATGCACGAAACCCTCTTAGGATCGCTGAAGGAAAGTAAAAATAAATCAGTGATCCTGTTTGATAATAATGCTGATATGATGGAACGTTCCGCCAAAAGTGGTTGCCGGTTGGATTCTATATGGCGGAACATTCCGTCATGAGCAGTTTTTGTGTTAATCAGATGTTACTAGGATGTATAGTGGAAGTTAAAAGTAGCAAAAGCAACAAACATATCGTTGCTGTCGGGCAATCTCCTGTCTCCATATTGTAACTTGTATGTGTTTTTCTTTGTAAATTCATCATCATCATACTTTTTCGACCGCGGTCGAGATCATGGATTCCACAATGCTACGCCAGACTTCCCGGTCCTTCATTGCCACCCCCAGTTCCTGCCTACTGAAGCACCAGCCCTTCATTGCCATTTGCCACCCCCAGTTCCTGCCTAGTGAAGCACCAGCCCTTCATTGCCACCCCCAGTTCCTGCCTACTGAAGCATGTGTCCCTAGCGATGACATCAGGGAACGACAGCTTTCTACCTCTGGTCCGCCCTGAGGCAGGACTCCAGAGAAGAAGGGAAGATATAACCTCATTGTCAGCTCTGTAGCAGTGGCCGGCAAACTGCGCTCTTCTGGATCGGACAAGTGAAGAAACACGGGATGGTGGCTCTTCCAAGACAGATTTTGCGCTCTCATTAGAAGGCGGGTGTAAGTGCCATCAAACCGATTCTCTTGGTTGTTTGTAAATTAACACCCTACGTTTTACAGTCTATGCACCCTGCATGATCATGCTACTGCGTCACGCGAAAGCATAAAAAGTATAGCTTTTTTATCTATCTATCTATCTATATCTATCATGTTTTTGATACATTTCTCATCTAACGTAATCCCATTAAAAAAGTTCTATGGTAATACTACTCAAATATGGACTCTTACAGGTATATTTTTACACACAGTTAAATTAATTAACAACAATTTTACTGTGTACTACTAAAGTGATATGGATGAAAGGTGCTGAGTTGAAAGAAGCGCTGAGTTGTGACTGAACCCTAGGTGGAATCTGGGTGGAGTGTGCTTTGCTTACGCAACATCTTCCTGAACAGCACACACACCCAAGGGTCAGTGAACGAGGTGCCAAGATGACGCACTGAGGAACTTGGTGACTCTTGGTGACTCTGCCCTGCAGTTTTGTGAGACCATTAAAACACAATGTGGTAAAACACTGCTTGTAGATGGTTATCTCCTACAGGTTACAACTTTGGGTTGCTTTACTTTCTATGCCAAGGGAGGGCTAGAACGTGACCAACCAGGGACAAGACAATTTACAATTTAATCCAGAGCGATTTACAATAAGCATGGTCAACACACACAATACACCAATTGCATAGAAATAGTAATCTAGGTCATACTGTAGGTAAACCAAGAACCTAACAGTAGAATATCCCCTTAAAAGAAAAAGTATACTACAAGTAAGACGCGCAAACGCGTGAAGCGAACGCAGCTCGTGTGTGTGTGGTTGTGTGTGTGTGTGTGTGTGTGCTACAGCTGCGCCCTGTGTGTGTGTGTGTGTGTGTGTGTGTGTGTGTGCTACAGCTGCGCCCTCTGGTGGCGGGCCGGTGGTGTAACAGCGTGACACACACACAAGCGTGACACACAGACATTCAGCCCTTGCTGTCATTGTGTGTGTGTGTGTGTGTGTGTGTGTGTGTGTGTGTGCTACAGCTGCGCCCTCTGGTGGCGGGCCGGTGGTGTAACAGCGTGACACACACACAAGCGTGACACACAGACATTCAGCCCTTGCTGTCATAGTAAGTGGCTCACTGCGTTCGCAATTACACACTATGACCCATAAAGGCAGGGGTCTGCTGCCCCGATTTGATTCAGTCTCCCACTTCCTCCCACATAGGCTGTGTACATATAGGCTGGCACAGTGCCACCATTGAGAGCTGTCCAGCTGGGGTTTGGCCAGCATGGTTTAGGACCACTTTCTTGAGATGGTGGCAACTCCACAGTCCCTGTATACTGTGCCGAGGGGGTTCAGTGACACTTTTGGGCAAACCCTGCTGCGACCTCTTGATTCCCAGGCAGCCACTCCACCCATTTGGGACTATAAAGTCTTGGAATGACTACAAACACACCCTGACAAAGGTCATTCCTCTTTAAACACGCTGTGGGTTAAAACTTCAGCCTTTGAACCAAAGTCCCGCTCCTTCTACTACCTATACGCATTCCTACTACACTATAGTTGGGTATTGCTCCAAGAAAACTCAGTGAATGAATGAGAGAGGCAGGTTCAGCCATTGGCCGAGGTGTTCCCATAAACTGAGGAAACCTTACTCATTATACCTTCCTTAAAAAGGCCTCATACGGTGAAAGTTCACTAACTAACTAATAACAAGGTGCTACTTTGAGCTGTTATATACATATTTATCAATGTTTTTAACAAGCCAACAGTCAAGAATTATTGTATGTTTGGAAAGAAGATACATTCAAGTGAACTATATCCCTTTTGAGGCTTTTTTCGTTTTGTTTTAGTTTTTTAAATATTTTTTGGCTTAGTTTTGGCTTTAAATCCTTTCTACTGGTCATGGAGGAAGCCCTGAACAGCACGATTGATCCGTCTTGTTTACAAGAACCCCCATTGGCCATTGATGTGATAAGGGGTAAGTTAATCTTTGTGTGTCTAAGAGATAATGTTTCACTATCAAGGAAGCTGACCTAATAACTCAAATTATCTCCATTCGATCAATCTACAGCAATAATAAAGACAAATTAATAAGATTGCAAGGAAATGCCCACACAGTAATATCAATGGTATGAACTTGCTTTTGAGACGGACAAAAGATATTTAATTATGAGCTATTTTATATATTTTATATGCACACAGGAGTGAGTCAGCTTCCAGCCAATCCAAAACAATAATAGGCCTAATGTTCAACTAACCAACTAATTCAAAATCAATTGAAAACACAACCTGGATAACAAAGGTAGGGAAAGTGAATTGGAAAAAGTCTTCTGTCCCATAATCTAATCTACTGTACCACTACTGTTCAACTATTGCAGTGCCCTGGAGCAAGGCAGTATCCCCCAATGGTTCTGTTGGAGAAGCTCAATCACAATATTAGAAAACTATATTAAGACTAAGTTTTACAGATGTGTACAACTATGTAATTGTAAAATGTTAAAACATTGCTCATCATGCTCAGTCGACGTTGCCTGGCAAATAATGTCAAGAACAGTATAGATGGAAATTGGCCTTCTAATTAACAAATGTAACCATGATTTAACTCTGTCGTTATTTCATCTATATTCTGAAACCTGTCCATCCTTTCTTCCTGTTCTCCTTTGAACCAGATCTGGATATGTTTGGGATGTGTCTCTATGGCATGCTCACCTTCATGTCCACCCTGTGCCTTCTGCTGTACCTGGAGTTATGTGTTTACCTGTACAGGAAACTGCCCTATCCCAAGAAGACCACCACTATTTGGGTCACCGGCGCCGCACCAGTAGGCATTGAAGTGGCCATTAATGATAATAATTAGAATAGTGCTCCATGTTGATGATGATGACAATAATTAGGGATGTCCCGATCACGTTGTTTTTTCAATTTCCTGAGTGTACTGTAATTCTATTGAACTGTTTCAGGTCATTGCCACCATGTCTTGCTTTGGGATGTGGATCCCTAGGGCAGTAATGTTCACAGACATGACCTCCAACTGGTAAGTTGTCTCATATTCATCTATGGTAGTGTATGGTTTAAGGCCACCTAAGCATTTCTTAAAATAATGATGAAACAAATACCAATAGGTTCATTGTCATTGTTAATATCCAGTGTAAGTCTTGAAGCAGCACAAAATCCTCAATAGAGGTTACATCCTTTAACTGTTCATATTTCTTGTGTGCCACCCCTGTACCCACACGTGTCCCTGCTGGCATAGAATTAAACTCTCCCAGAGTATTGTCTCGTCTGCCTTCCATATGCTAGCTGTCTCCCTCTGGATTCAGTGAACAAAACAGCAATGTGGGCTGTCTTCTTATTTACGTTACATTTTTCTATTTCCACCATGAGCTATCCAGGAACTTTAATCGAAATATGCCAAAATATCATACAGAAAGGGGGTGCGCACGCACGCACACACACACACACACACACACACACACACACACACACACACACACACACACACACACACACACACACACACACACACACACACACACACACACACACACACACACACACACACACACACACACACACACACACACACACACACACACACACACACACACACACTTATTTATTTGTCTGTGGTACAGAATGTAACTCTGGTACAATGCTAGCCTGGTTAATAAACCAGACCGAATCAGCCGTTGGCAAAAAAAAATGCCTCCAGGCGGATTACGGTCTGGAGAGGCTCAATTGTACGCCCATTTCCTACACCAGAGAAATGGGGCGGCCAATCGGGACACGGTATGCAATATGGGCGGGCTTTGGTACAGTGACTGTCAATGCTTGAGACCTTTGACTGACAGTAGCTCTGACCAATTGCGTCAAAGAGAAAATGTTTCAACCCGCCCCCCCTGGAAATGAAATCCAAGCTGAGCCTCCCCAGACTAATATCCCGCGGTCCGTGCGATATTAGTCTGGTTTATTAACCAGGCTAGTACAATGCAGCATAATACAACAACATTATAATACAGCCAGTCCAAGAAATAAAATAAAAGTAAAAGCACAGCTTCTATGGATAGAATTAGGCTATTTCTCTCTCAAGAGAAGTCCAACAATCAGCCAATTGTTATTTTAATCATAATCTTTATCTGGCAGCCATATAAAGTGGTGAATGTCACAGAACAAAGGTTATATTGCAGGGCACCGGTCCTGCAGTTTTTTCCTGTTCACATTAAATTACATTACGCAAGTATTTACGTATAGCTCCATACTCCATTCTGTCTTCATATAATAAAACTGCACATTATACCACCTTCTTATCCAGTTTCACTGTGTGTGTGTGTGTGTGTGTGTGTGTGTGCTTTTTTACATACCTAGCATACTGTTATTAAATACCCTGGCACACATCAGCCAAGTCCTCTGCTGGTTGCATCCATTGCGTCAGTGTCCTCTTATCTATAGTTAAAAGACAAAAAGAGGACTCTACTGAAGGCAACGTCAAAGTGAAAGCATTATGTGGGCATGTTGTAATGCTTAACCATTCAACGGATCATTACACCTGTCAGAATGAGCAGTGGGTCATAAAACGTGTTGCGGAATGTACAGAAAGAAATATTTACAAGGTTGTTCCACCACATTATGGAGCCCAATAAATATGTTTTATGTGTTTCATTTTATGTGGCAATATACAAACATCACATGGAGTACAGTAGGATGTTGTGGGATGTAGTTCAAGAAGAAAGTAAAACAACATATGCTGCAAAATCAAGTGTTAATTTAACTAGTTGTAAAGCGTGAGTTATACTGGCACTGGTGTCACACACCAAAAATAGCAGATCTAGCTTGTCTATTTTTGGTGTGTGACACCGGCACACGACTCTTTCAATCCCCTTAAGGGTCTTTACTGATGCACAAGCGCATTGTATCTTTGCATTCATCAGGTCGATAAACAGTGTCCCTGGCCTGGTCTGAGGTTATGTCCTGTAGAAGTTCAAATCTAATATACAATCTTCAAAGCACAGACTGTTATATTGTCTGGTGTGAGACAGAATTGTTGCATGCATGTATATTATAGTAAGCCCATATTCTACTGTAATTACCTCTCGTACTCTGTAGTTACTTTGCAGTGGTGGTGTACAAGATTCTGGTTCTGATCATAGAGGAGTTGGGAGGCACTGATGGCTTTCTGAAGCGGAACTCTGGTCAGACCTTTAATATTAGCACCGGGCCCTGTTGCTGCTGCTGCCTCTGTTTACCCCGCGTGCCCATCACACGGTATTTAACCCTTCATCTCTCTTCCATCCCTTGAAGCATATGAAGCGGCGGCCTACTTGGTTGCGTGTTGTGTCGTGCACCAAAAATAGCAAATCTATTAATAATCGCATCTTGTACATCTATTTTCAGTGCACGACTGGCATTACAGTATAAATCTCCCTTCTCATGTCAAAATGATGTGCATCCATTTAAAAAAAATATTACCTAATTTTCATTGTTCAGAAATTCCAATCCAATTACTTTCTGCGTGTGTGTGCGTGTGCATGTGCGCGCGTGTGTGTGTGTGTGTGTGTGTGTGTGTGTGTGTGTGTGTGTGTGTGTGTTGTGGCAACCCAGGGGAGAATAGGCAAGATTCACAATAAAATAAGAGGCTCAGGTAACTTAAATTGTCATTTATTAGGGAAAGGGGAAAACGGGGCAAAACATCAACTTAGGGTTCCTCCTGTATGGGGCTTGGGCTTCTATGCTTCCTGTGGGCAGAGCAGAGAGAGAGCTAGTGACTAATGTATTCAGGTGGGGGAGAGTTCAGTCGGCCGCCTAGGAGGGAGGGAGAGAGAACGAGACCAGGTGAGCCACAATACACGCACAGCACATCCAAGTGGGTCCAAAGGTTTGAGTTAAATCTTGTACTCACTTATGAGATATCCCTCATACCAGCCTCCTCATGAACAGAGTGATTCCTGCTTCATCACTCCTCCATTAATCCAAACTGACTCCCCAGGCAGCTTGGGCGTTGGCTATTTAAAAGCTTCTGTTGATTGCCTTACTGGCTGCAGGTGCGTCCATGTCCAGGCTCCCATTGGCTGCCAGCAATACCTGTACAGGGTGATATACTCCCTTTATCACTTCCCCCAGCCTCCTTCTGTGGGGAATAGGCCTGGCTGTTTCCCCTGGTTTGCCACAGTGTGCACATGCATGATTGTGTGTTGAATAATCTTAATACTTTATACTCCACAATATGATTTAGCTTGATCAACTAGCTGGGGCCATCTCATTCAGTATTTTGGTGTTATGCGCAGTAGACAATGTCCTGTACCTAATATACTTTCATCTGGATTATGCGGCCTGTACAGTTGATTGAGATAGTAAATTAACCTTTACTATAAGAAAAGTGTCAAGTATAGTGCTGCACAATTAATCGAAAAAAGATCAATATCTACAGTAGATTCAGACACCTATGCAATTGCAATCTCACTTTGAGAAGAATCGTGAAAAATGGTGCGCAGCACTATAGTTGACTGTCCGATTCATTTTAGTGTTTTTAGTTTTTGCTACAAGAGAGAGACTTTGAGAGATTTAATTCAAGCACTTTCATGTTGTCACAGTAGTTGGCTCCAGGTGCTACATTTTGTAATGTTCAGCAACTACAGACTATAAAGACAATAAATATTTTCATAGAAAAGTTCATGGAGAATTGTGTGAGAATCGTGATCTCAATTCTCAATTCACATTTGTGCAGCACTAGTCGAGGGTATTAATGTTTCTCTCATGTAATGTAATAATCATTTTTAGTTCAGTCTTGTTCATTTCCATGACCATGAACCGCAGTTTTTAGATCTAATACATTGACTTGGTGTTTTTGTCTGATGATGAAGTCAGTAATGTTGGTCACTTTTTGTTTTTCAACATGCAGGCGAATGATATTCCTTCTTAAATTGGGGGCTCTTCAGTATGCTATCTTAAAGACAGTACTCTCTGTCCTCTCCATAATACTGTGGACCAATGGGAACTTTGATCTTTCTGATGTAAGTTATTGAAAGGCTTCCGTGGCTACGTCATGTGAACTTTACATGATGTTCAACGCCCACTATGCCTAAATGGAATATGTCCTCATGTCCTTGTCCAGCTAGAGATCACCGGCACAGCAATCTGGATCAATCCATTCATCGGTGTCCTCACCATCACCTCCCTTTGGCCTGTTGGCATCGTGTTCATGCATAGCTGCAATATCATCCGCAGCCTCAAGATGATACCCAAGTATGCCATGTATCAAGTGAGTCTCCATTTCCTGGTTTAAACAATGCTGACATCAACAACATACTGTATCAGTTGCCAGAGATTATGATTTCCTCATTGGTGTGCCTTGGGCACAATACAACTTTGAAAACCACTAGTGTAACTGATCTTGCATTTACTATATGCCTCCATAGCTGGTGCTTGTGTTGAGCCAGCTGCAAACATCCATCATAAACATCCTGGCCTTGGATGGAACCATTGCATGTGCACCTCCCTTCTCCTCCCAGGCTCGCGGCTCCAGTAAGTACAGTGTCTCTCATCTGCAGGGCAGTGGAAGCAGCACAATGTCTTTTTTTTCTTCTTTTTTTAAGATATTTTTTGCGGCTTACGCCTTTTATTGGTTTTTTAAGGGACAGACAGTAGGCTGACAGGAAACGGGAGAGAGATGGGGGAAGACATGCAGTAAAGGCCGTGACGGGCTCGGGAGTCGAACCCGCGGCACACTGCGACTGGATTACCAGTCGGGTGCCCAGACGGTTACGCCACCGCCTGGGCCACAATGTATTCAGCCCCTATCTGTTCTTTGGTTTCATGTCATGGTACTTCTTACCCCAGCACTTTAACCATCGCATAATAAAAAAATAAAAAAGCCCAATTAGGCAAGGCATAAGGCAAGATAGGGCCCTAAAACTATTGATGTTTGTTTGTGTCACAGTGTTGTCTATTGATTCGTTTGTGCTACAGTTCTTACAGTATTTACATCTCTCATTAATGCATTGTATTTGCGCTACAGTGTTGAGTCAGCAGATGATGATAGCGGAGATGTTCATCATCACTCTGGTCACTCGGCTGCTGTATCGTCGTACATATGACCCTCTTCCTTCTGGCACTGAGGAGGACGACAACACCGACAACATCAAGAACTACCTCCAGACTGCAGGCCAGGAGCATGATGTCTGAGGATGTTATAATAGTAACTTACTGACAGTACTGTACAACAAACTATATCACCATGGTGGTGGTATATGTATTGTAGGCCCCTGGACACTTAACTCTGGAATGAGGGGGATGAGTACTGGGTACAGGGCCTTTTTAATAGCTCATTTATTTGTGGAATATTCTAGAAAAAACTTGAAACTGTTCTGGGAATGTGTATACAGTAGCATATTTGGAAGGATTTGTTTTTTTCTTATTATTATAATATTACATATTAAATATCTTATTGAAGATAAAAAGTTATGTCTGCTATATCTCAGCTCTTTGGAACATATGGACTGTATTAGAACTCTACTTGTCCATCAGAACGTCACAACCAATCAGTTACAGCATTATGTGCAGGTCTCACTGACCAGCGGCTGTCAATGGCCAGTCTGGCTACAACACACTTGGCTGTGGATCAAGTGCATGTTTGTCATACAGTACCTAATCTTACTTGCATTACAATAGTTTGATTTATGTGACATATTTGTGGTACCGTGTTATACACTGCTGTCGCCACTGACATCAGGGATGTCGTTGATGTGGATCATGATGTTAATGTGACTTTGCCAGTTTGCCACTAGGTTTGTACAGAATTCACACACCTGTTTTTTTCCCCCAGTTTTGTCAGGGTATACAGTAAATAAGTAACATAACGCACATACACACCCATACGGAACATACCAAAAAGATGAGAATATGTTTACATATAAATGTCATATAACCACCATTATGCAAAAGTGTGGTAATTCACACTGTTGATAATGATATTATTCAACATGATGCTAAATGTAATATTTCGCTACGCTACATAATTAATTATTTTTCCAAATACAGTATATTATGCATTGCATTCCAAGCTACCACCCTGTTTAACTCCATTTATTTTTCACCATGGTGTTGCACCAGAGGGGGTGCTCACACCACACCAACTAGAGAACACACAAACCTTACACTTCACAGAGATGTGGTGTGGCAATGTATAGAGATATTTAAATATGTTCTGAAATGTTAAGTCTGAAAAATTGTTTCTGTTGTACAACTTGAAAAGGATCCAGCAGCCTTTATCTGATGAAGGCTGTAGGCCCTATAGCTGAAATATTTGTGACCGTGATCTGTGTGAGGCATATGAGAGAATGTGGTGTATATGAATCATATAGCATATTCATAACTACTATAATTGTACATAACTTCTTAACTTGCAAGCCATTTCTCCCTTCATCCCACTAAACTGAAATCTATTTGCATATCAATTGTTCCACAGGCAGGAAGCCTTGTAGGCTTCACCCTTTGACTTCTCAAGATAATTATTGGGGAGTGATCTTTTATCTGATATTATCTTTAGGGTCTCAAATAGACCACCTGGGGTTTTGACCTTCCTGTTTTAGCTGATAAGTGACAGAGCCATTATCTAGGGTTACAGGAGGCTACAGTTTGGCTCTCTGCATTTTATGACACACACACACACACACACACACACACACACACACACACACACGATGAGCTATGAGCTTGTAGATCTTTTCAATAGCTAAAGCATAACATAATGTTAACACCAAAACGGGTTCCCGCCCCAAAATGTGTTAAAAACAATCATATTCATAAACTTTCATATACTCAATATGCATTTTTTTGGATTTTGCATTGTTCTGATAAATGCAAAAATACAGTATCTATTCGAATGTTCCTGAGTATCGGTATGCTAAAACTGGCCAAAAGATGTATTTGAAAATATCTGCATATAATATTTAGAGCACCTCATTCTGTTTCAAGTGGTTATATCAGGTCAGAGTATTTGGAATAAAAGAGTAGGCTATAATAAGTCCTATTAATGGATTATTCCCTCATACTTGTTATGTAAACAAAGTAGTTAGACACCGAGGGAGAAGGAGGGGGGGGGGTAGACATGAAGCATGTGAGAGAATAAGAGAGAGTTAAAGAGAAAGCTGTGTTTTGGGGTGGGTGGATGACAGCCTCTGGCTCCGCATTGCTGACGAAAGCTGCTTAGCTCCTCAGTTGCTATGGCGACCAGCGAGGGCAGCCAGAGAAAAAGAGGCAAAGGGGAGGGGCGGTTTGAAGGGAGAAATAGAGGAGAAAGGGTTGGATGGGAATGCTAGGCAGAGGGAGGTAGGAATAGACAACTGACAGAAAAACGGAGGCAAACGGAGGCGACGACAGCCTTTCTGAGTGGAAAAATAAAATATCTAGAGGTGAGAATTAATAACATCTCAGTCAGCTGATAGGGTGGAAATTACTGCAGTAAGTGATAGGGCAATATAGAGAAAGGCGAGGGAGGAAAATAGAGAAAAGATGGATGTACAATCGGAGAGCGTCGACCCCCCGCCTGACGAACCCCAGCCTGCTGGCAAAATCCGAAAAGGATTCAAGCTATTTGGCAAACGCAAGCCTGGTAGCATCTTCTCCATCCGCAAAGGCGAAGGGAACAAACCATCCATTGCCAGGAGCAAAACCCTTGACGGATTAACAGAGAACGCTGCACCGGGTTCAGAGCAGGAGCCCGAGAAGGAGCTGGAGACGGAGCAGGAGAAGGTGGCAGAGGCGAATCCAGGGGAAAACGGGCAAACTGAGGAGGGGTCATCTGGGGAAGATGGCGTTCTGGCTGCCTCGCCTCCTCGCATGTCTATTTGCTCCACTACCTCTGTCAAGTCCCTCGGCTTCCTGTCGTTACTGCGTGGAGGCCGCAGCCGAGGAGGAGGCGACCGCCGTGTGCAAACGGTGTCCCATCCCGCGGGCCGACAACGCCGTGGCCTGAAGAATCTCTTTGGCGGCGTGGGTTTTCGCCAGAAAGACAAGGATGGAGCGACACCACCTAGTCCTCTGCTCATGTCATCCCGCACGAACAGCGTGGAGATCATCAAAGAGCAGCTGGGTCTCACCCCCAAGCCACCGCCTCGCTGTCTGGATGACCCCGATTCAGAGAGTGAGAGTGAGACAGAAACCAGTGATCCAGCCAGCCGCTTGACACCACAGGACAGCCCATCAATGACCCTATCAGAGACCACAGCTCCCCAGGCACCTGAAGATGTACCGCCACCTGTACCCACAACTGCACCACCTATGGAACCAGGTGAGACCAGTTTGAGCAACTTGCTTGCAGACATATCATCTCTCCTGACGTTTGACTCGATCTCAAGTGGCGGAGACTTCATGGCGGACGTGGAAGCGGAATGGGGCAAAGTTAGCCCAGTACGGGCAGGAGAGAAGCTCCCGTTACCAACTGTATCATCCAAACCTGCATCTCCTTCTGTCAGTGTCATCAACACAGCAAAACCTTCTTGTCCACCTGCCACAACTTCTACGGCAAAGCCAATCTCTGTAAGCACTTTTCCCATTACCCAACCCGCCTCCACATCCATCATTACAACCAAACTTTCCTCTTTCACCCCTTCAATTAAGTCTAGTGCAGGCCCTACTCTGGCCTCCGAACCTGCCACCACCACTTTAATCAATCCCACCCCTATTGCCACAGCAACAATGAAACCTTTAACTGTAACTGTCCCTGTCCCTAGCTATTCAAGCTATTCAACTCCTGTAATGTCTTCATTTTCAAAAGGATTTCCTCCATTCAAACCTTTCACTGCACCCATAACGTCAACAAGCTATTCAAGTCCTGTAATGTCTTCCCCCTCTGCGATAACTATTAAACCCACCCCATGCCCTGCTTCTGTTACTATCACAACCCCTTTTGTCATACCTCCTGCCACTGTACTTAGCACTGCGACTGCCAAATCGACTCCAGAGGCTGCTCCAAATATTGTGAGTAAACCTTACCCTGTAGCTACACCAAATGTTGCAATGAGCCCTTTAGCGACACCCAACATTACACCAGTAAATAAACCTATCCCTGTAGCTACACCAAATATTGCAATGAGCCCTGTAGCAACACCCAACATTACACCAGTAAATAAACCTATCCCTGTAGCTACACCAAATGTTGCAATGAGCCCTGTAGCAACACCCAACATTACACCAGTAAATAAACCTATCCCTGTAGCTACACCAAATGTTGCAATGAGCCCTATAACAACACCCAACTTTACACCAGTAAATAAACCTATCCCTGAAGCTACACCAAATATCGCAATGAGTCCTGTAGCAAAGCCCAACATTGCAAGTGTTATTAAACCAAGCCCTAAAGTTACCCCACCTCCAACCATATCTAAATCGGCAGTGGTAACCCTGAGCAATGAAACTCCAGTTCTTTTTACTACCACTACACCAGCTAAATCGGATGCCTCAGCCATCCAGGGCTTGTCTTCCTACAAACCTAACATAACTCCAGTTGCAGTTGAATCTAAAGCCCAGACGTCACTGTCATTCGACTGTGCTGTGACATCCCCCACTCCGGCCCCAGTTGCCTCCTCTAAGATGCCAACTTGTCCCACGGCTACCGCTGCCCCAGACTCTCCATGTGCAGCCCCTCTCCAGCCTAAACATAGCCCTGGCCCACTGGGCCTAACTAAGGATCCATCCTTTGTCCCTACCCCAGATCCAGTAACAAAGGCTCCTCTTGATGTTGCACCTACTCCTGCTCCCATATCCTCCACTAAGCCCCAACATGTGCCAACTTCCACCCCTCTTTCTTTAGAAAAGACCACTACCCCTTCTTTTGCAGAGGCTTGTTTAGATAAGATGCCCCCTGAGTGCATAACAGCCCCAGCTACCACCACTCATGCTACTGTCCCTGTCCCCATCGCCGTACCTGCCCCTACTCCACCCCTCCCTTCCTACGCCCCCACTCCTACACCAATTTATCAAACTGAAACTCCTCAATTCAAATCTACTGCCCCCGTCCTCATCACCCGTCCTGCTCCAACCCTGTCACCTTTGCTTGGTGAACCCCTGACCTCCTCCGCTAAGGTCAAGGTCAATGGTCAGACCAACGGGGGATTGGTAATCCCAAATG